>NW_027507791.1:152941356-153211356 GCF_037356315.1 Lithobates pipiens | reverse complement strand
CCAGGAGGTTGCCAGGGATCTGGTTGAATGCGCCTTAAGGCGGGCTGGCACTGGTTTACCTGCCTGCCTATAAGCAATAGATATGGTTTGTCTGACCCATCTAGCCATCGTTGCCTTAGAGGCTTGTAGACCCTTTCTCTTCCCTGAGAAGGTGATCAATAAGTGACTGGACCTCCTAAAGTCTCTCACCCTTTCTAAATAGACTAGGAGACAGCGCCTGACATCTAAGAAATGGAACCTTCCTTATTCTTGGGATTCTGGCAAAAGGACGGGAGAATAATCTCCTGTGAAATAACGAAGCCACTTTTGGCAAATAAGGGGGATCCTGAGTGAGGATTACCCTATCCTCTAGGATACGTAAAAACGGTTCTTTAATTGAAAGAGCCTGTATATCACCCACCATTCTGGCCGTAGTGATAGCCAGAAGGAAGGCCAACTTAAATGATAAAAGTCTAACAAAAATTTGAGTCACCGGCTCAAAAGGCCCCTTTGTTAGGGCATCTAATACCAGGGACAGGTCCCATGGAGGGCAACTGACCGACCTGACTGGGACTACCCTTTCCCTGGCCAACAAAAATCTTTTTATCAGTGGTTCTTGTCCTAGCTCCCTGTCAAAAAACACGGACAGGGCTGCCACCTGGACTTTGAGGGTGCTGACTGCCAAACCCTGGTCCACCCCCTCTTGAAGAAAGTCTAGGATGGTAGGTATCATCTGGAGAGCCCCCTCCTTAGACTGCATACATTTTTCTGGTGACGCCTTTCCTACTGAGGAGAAGAGTGTCTATCACTCTCTCCGAACAGCCCCTGTCACGGAGTATTTCCCTCTCAATAGCCATGCTGTCAGAGAGAGACGTCCCGGTTCGGGGTGAAAGACTGGACCCTGACTGAGCAGACCTTGTTGCACCGGCAGATGCAGCGGGGGAGCTACCGAGAGACTCTGAATGGTGGGAAACCAAACCCTCTTGGGCCACCAGGGTGCTATCAGCACCAGGTCTGTGCTTGAGTAGGTTAACTTCTGTAGAACTCTGGGAAGGAGTACCAGTGGGGAAAAGGCATAAGCCAGCCTGAAATCCCACCCCTGTACAAGAGCATCTATCCCTTCTGCTTCTTGATCCTTGTAAAGGGAGAAAAACCTGTGGACCTTCGCATTCCTCCGGGAAGCGAACAAATCTATTTCTGGCTTGCCAAAATGTCTGCACACCAGGAAGAAGATTCCTTTGCTCAATCTCCATTCTCCCTGAAGGATGGGCTGTCTGCTTAGGAAATCTGCCTGCAGATTGCGCGAGCCTTTTATATGAATCGCTGACAGTGAAAGGACATTCTTTTCTGCTTCCCCAAGGATCTGTTGTGCTAACTCCCTCAGTTCGCCCAGCCTTGTCCCTCCTTGGTGGTTTAGGTATGCAACCGTGACCAGGTTGTCTGAGAGGACCTGAACCTCTCTGTCCTGCAGCTGCTCTTGGAAATAGTCTAGGGCTTTGCCTACTGCCAGAAGCTCCCTGAAATTGGAGGATTCCCTGGCTTGGCTGCGGTTCCAGGACCCCTGGATATATCGGTCTCCCAGATGAGCCCCCCAAGCGCTGGCGTCCATGGTCAAGACCAATGGGTCTACCTGGGACCAGGGGCGACCTTTCAACAGATTGTGTGGGTCGAGCCACCACTGCAGAGAGAGAGAGAGACCTCCTCTGTGAGGGACACTCTCCTCTCCAATGTTTCTCTTTTTCCTCCCCATGAGGCAAGTAGGAAGGCCTGAAGCTGCCGAGAAAGTAGTTGTGCCCAGGTTACTGCCGGTATGCAGGCGGTCATGAGACCCAGCGGACTCATAGCTCAGAGAGGCTTCTCCTCTTTCAAGAAGGGTGACAACCGCATTCTGGACCTTCACTACCTTTTCTATTGGTAGGAATACCCTCTGTGCCTGCGAGTCTAACAGGTAGCCTAGGTATAGTTTGGATTGAGATGGCGTCAGTGAGGACTTCTCCCGACTGACCATCCAGCCCAAGGTCTCCAGAGTCTCTAACATGATGTCTCTGTCTATCACCGCTTGCCTCTCATCCACACTGTAGATCAGCAAGTCGTCCAGGTAGGCTATTAACCCTATCCCCTGCAGGTGTAGGTATGCTACGACTTCGGCCATCACCTTTGTGAATACCCTTGGGCTTGCCGCCAGCCCAAAGGGAAGAGCTCTGAACTGCCAGTGTTGTACCTTCTGCTGTATGCATACTGCGAAGCGTAGGTACTTCTGGTGTTCGGGAGCAATGGGTACGTGTAGATATGCGTCCTTCAGGTCCAGAGTGACCATAAAGACTCCTGCCTGAAGATGTTTTCTTACTGAATAAATACTCTCCATTCTGAACCTCTTGGGAAGTAACGGTTGAGTCCTCTCAAATTTATTATTAACCGAAATCTGCCTGAGGGTTTTGGAACCACAAACACGTGTGAGTAAAAACCCTGGGACAACTGACTGGCTGGTACTGGAGCAATAACCCCTTGCTCTGCCAGCTCCTTTAAATTTCCCAGTAACCCCTCTGCCCTGGCTGGGTCCCTGGGAAGAAAGGTAATAAGAAAATTCTGTGGGGGAAGACTCTGAAATTCCAGTCTGTACCCCTCCTTTAAAAGATTTAAAATATATGGACTGTGTAATCCTTTCCCACTGGGGAAGGAAGTCGCTGAGTCTTGCGCCTACCCTTACGGTGTGGTCATTTGCCTTCTTTCGGAGAGGCTCCGGAACTGGAGAAAAGAATTGCACTTTTTTCTTTCCCCTTTCCAAGGTTCCACTTCTTCCTCTGTTCAACTTTCCCCTTATGATGAGTCTGAGTGGGGGCCTCGAAAAAAATCTCTTACCCCTTTCCCTCTTGGGCCTCACAGGGAACTTCTTTTCCCTTTTCAGTAGACTGGGACAGGATATGATCTAGCCCTGACCCAAACAACAGGGAGCCCTCAAAGGGAATGCCGCATAAGCGAGACTTGGAAGTGAAATCTCCATCCCAGGTCTTTACCCATAGGGCCCTCCTGGTGGAGTTTAGAAGTGCTGCTGACTTAGCTGTGGTCCTAACAGTCTCCACCGCTGCATCTGCCACATACGCTACCGCTCGACTGATTACCTCCAGCGAGTCTACAATTTCTTTAGTCTCCTTACCCTGGGAGACGTGATCCATCAATCTGCCAAGCCAGGCGTCTGCATTTCTGGCTACACAGGCGGAGGCTAGGGCCGGCGCCATTCGCCTCCCAGGCCCTTTTGAGTAATGTCTCAGACTTTTTATCCATCTGATCCTGGATGTTTCCAGAGTCTTCGAAGGATAAATCAGACCTCTTAGACACCTGTGCTAGGGCTGCATCCAAACGAGGAGTTTTAAAAAATTTCTGCTCCTCCATATCCTTAAAGGGACACCTTCTCTTCCAAGCTTTCAGTTTGAGAAGCTTACGTTCAGGTTCCTTCCATTCTCTGAGGACTATATCCTTCAGAGACTGGTGGATGGGAAAGGTTCTGGCCTGTAACCTTCCTAGGCCCCTATACACCCTATCCTAGGCCCCTATACACCCTATGTGCAGAGGGGACCTGGATATCTTCTGAGGTATAAATGGCCTTTAATAGGCCTTCCATGTCCTCAGTCGAGAACAAGAGTTCCCTAGGCTTAGCCTCCCCCTGGCTATCCTGGTCTGAATCTTCCTCCCCAGTACTAAAATCTGGGACCTGACCTTCCTCCACCTCAGACAACAGGGAGACCTGGCCCTGGGAACTTTCCGTATAAGATGTGGTACAGTTTTCCTGTGAATGAGGGGTCTCTCTCCCAGAAGGACCCTCATCCTGACTCTTCAACAGAGTAGTTTGGAAAGACTGGAGGGTGGCTAACATCTCTGACTGTAAGGCCCTACATTCTTTCACAACTTGGGCGGTCTCCTTGCCTGCGAGCTTAAAGATACATCTATCGCAGAAAGGCTTGCTGTGGTCTTGTGCTAATTTAGAATTACAATAACCACAACGCCTGGACTTCGAAGTAGCCTTTCCTTTAGACCTACAGGCTGACCCCTGGGTAGAGCCTTCAGTCCCTGGAAACAGTAAAAAATAAACAATTAGCTACTCATGTCCTAAAGGGGCAAGGGGGGTCTGCCTCAGAGTACCCTGCCCCTACAAAACACAGCTGGATCACTCACCCCCTGTGGCGACCTCAATGGCTGTTTGCTCAGACGGACCTTCCACTTCCATAGCGATTTAGCTGCCCTGCAGGATCGCTGGATCAGGTGCTGTCTTGAGCGTTCCCCTTGTTTGTCTTGGAGATGCTGCAATGCATGAAGCGCTTCACCAGAAATGCTGCCTGGGTGCTTTCCACTGCACCCTCTGCCGTTTAAATGACCGCTGATTGGCGCCATTTTTTGGAGGTCCGTCTCCCGGAAATGACGTCGGGCCCTCCCGCCGGACTTCCGGTCTTGCGCAGTGATGCTGGAACGCACGCCGGCGTCCAGACCCAGCGAGATCTCCTCTATCTGGAAACTCGATGCCCGGAAGTGACGCGTCTTTCGACGAACTTCCGGACATGCGCAGTAGTGCTGGAACGCACGCCATCCGCGTTCAGCACTGCTTGGAAAGATGCAGCTCACCGCCTCCACCAACGAACACAGTTCTAGGTAAGGCACAAACACAAATGGGGAGCAGCACGATTAGGACAACTCCCCTGTCCCTTGCGGCTGAAAACAAGGCTTTCCTGAGGAAAGACCTTGAGTGAGGATTACCCTGTCCCCCCCAGGTGCCCCTGGGGGTTACACGAGACCATCACAGACCCTGTCTGTCTGAGTCCCAGGGAAAATAATCCTGTTTAGAGAAAAACGGGGTCCCAGACCCCTCAGAAAAAAACAAAAAAGGAGAAACTTGGTTTCGCTGCCATCCTGTGGGAAACACAATCAAGAACTGAGGGTCTGAGGGAGGGGTGGGAACTTTTAAACTTGTTGATTGTGTTTCCTGTCAGGTGGACCAGTCATCTCTCAGGTGTGCTGTCCTGGAAGATGATTGGAGAAAAAACTTTTTTTTTCCTCAGTTTAGGCCGATACGTATTCTACATATTTTTGGTAAAAAAAAATTGCAATAAGTGTATATTGATTGGTTTGCGTAAAAGTTATAGCGTTTACAAAATAGGGGATCGTTTTATGGCATTTTTATTAATAATTTTTATTTTTTTACTAGTAATGATGGCGATCAGCGATTTTTATCGAGTCATTTAAATGGCAATCAGTGCTATACAAATGTACTGATTCCTGTGTAAATGACAGTGGCAGTGAAGGGGCTAACCCCTAGGAGGCAGTGTATGGGTTAAGTGTGCCCTGGGGAGTGTTTTTAACGGTGGGGGGCGTGGCTACATGTGACACCTCACTGATCTTTGCTCCCGATCACAGCGAGCAGAGATCAGTGACCCTTTCTCTAGGCAGTCACTAGTTCTTCCTCCCCGTGAGATGATCGCGGGAATCCCCGCAGCGATCAAGTCCACGGGACCCACGACCCTACTCATGAAGCTTGCCGCCAGAAAGCGCACGCCGCCTCTTAAAGGGCAACATACAGGTACGTTAGTTTGCCTGTACGAGTCCTTCTGCCAAAGTATATCGGCGCAAGGCGGTGGGCAAGTGGTTAAGAACGCCACTCCATGTTATTCAATGGGCTCATACACACCATGGCGTTTTTGAACCGTAACAGGCCTGGTCGTTTTTAAGCTCCAAAACAAACCAAGGACCAGTGCCTTCAGAGGCTCCAGCGCTAGATCTCTTTTGAAGCTGACTCAAAAACATGCATTAGTGCTATACCAACGTTAGTGTCAGTGTTTTTAAGCTGTAAAAATGTTTATTATTGGATTGGTCACTGTATGTAAGGAAAAACAGGATATTCCTGTGTGTAATTACCCAAAAGTCCCTTGCACACTTGGTGGATTGTGGGAAATAGAAAGAGGAGGAACAGGCATGACCAGCTCTGTGTCACAACCATCTCTCATTAAAGCTGTGGGACCTTGGTCACCCACAGCATGGATACCACATTTTAAAGAATCATGGAGATAAGCGCATCAATCACCCCAGGGTGGGAAGATATGTCACATGGTACTCGAAAAACAAACAAGTCTATGTTCATGGAATGCATGATCTGTTTGTTCTGTAATGTAATAAATGTAGAATGCATAAATTAACCTTTTCCTTTCCACTTTTATATTCTTGTCCACTATTCTTAGGCAAAGTCCTTCAGCGGCATTGGAAATTCCTCTGCATGCGTGTGAGGAGGGACCTCACTGAAGATGAAAAATCAGCCCGGTCCAGAGCCCCAGTCCCCAAAAGGAAGCCGCATGTCTACTACCAAAAGCTGGCGTTCGTAAGGCAAGCGATGATCAACAGCACCAGAGAGTAAGTTATTGTGTTTTTTTATATAATTAACCCTGTGCATTTAATTAACACTGTGCATTTCTTTGCAGGCAATATGCATTTTCTATGTATAATGTCAACTAACTATTTAATTCTATTCTTTGTAGGACGATATTCAATATTGGCGAGAGAGGAGAGGAGGCAGGGGAAGTTCGGGCAGTGGACAGACCCACCCCCAGTGCCACGGACAGCTCAGCCCACACATCTCCCCCCAATAGCAGTGTTGAAAGCCAAGCTGAGGAGATAAAACATGAGGTAACCGTCCATCCATTATGTCAGCCTGTCTACGTCAGACTATGTCTGTCTATGTCTGTCTATCTACCTACATGCCTGCAAATGTATATATTGTTTTCTTTTGCAGGAATCCAGCGTCAGACAACACGGGGAGGTGCATGGTCGTGGAGGTGTCCGTGGCCCTGGGCATAGTCGTAACCAGTGGCAGAGTGTGGGCGAATTTGTTTCTGAGACTGAGAACAGGGTGCTTGCACTGCTGCAGGTAGTGCGGCAGGAACAAAAGCAGAAACATGGACACAAAGAGCAGTAACATGAATATGATGTTTTATTAAAAAGACCAAAATCCAAGCTGATTTATTCTGTGTCAACATTGTTTTTTAAATATGATCATCTTGCCATGACACCTCTCCATCAGTAGATACAAAATACTGGGCAAATTGGTTGCGGATTGTCATGACCCGTGCTGTTGACCGCAAGTCCATAAATTGAACACAACGTGTTGGGTTGCTGGGTTCCGGTTCCACATTGCTCCTATCATTATTCCTCTGAAGATTATGAAGCACGCAGCATGCTAGGATCACCTTGATTGCATTCTCCACATCCAGTTCCATGGAGGACAGCAAAACCCTCCATTTGGCAGTCAAGACTCCAATGGCGTGCACGGCTGAGCCTATAATTGAAAATTCTTTGTTCATGGCTCCACTATATCCACTATATGGCCTCATAAGGTTTTCAGTCAATCCAAAAGCCTCATCTGCAACTATCAGTATTGGCAAACTTGGTTCATCAGTTCAGGGTAGAGGCCTACTGGCTGGTATGTTGAGGCGTCCCTCATGCAGACGACATCCGAAAGACGACTCTCTGAATGTGCGGGAGTCACCTTGGCTGCCGTAAGCTCCCACATCCACGGCAAGGAATTTTAGATGGCCATCAGTCAATGCCAGGAGTACCACAGAAAAATATTTCTTATAATTAAAATACGATGATCCGGAGTGGGGAGGCTTCTTCACCCTGATGTGTTTACCATCCAGGGCACTGATGTAATTAGGAAATTGTGTTTTTTCCCAAAATCCATCCACAACAGACTCCCAGATTTCTTTGGTCGGCTCCTACATGACTGAGTCATGTGTATCCTCCCACATTGCAACACATGATATTGAATTAAAACAGCATACGAATAAAAAGTCCTACCCCTAACCTCAACCCACTAAAACATACTTAATTCTAACCCTTACCCCTTAACCCCAAACTTCAATTGCCTAAACCCAACCCACTATTCCCTAAACCCTACCCCCCAACCTTATCTCATAACCCATAAATCCTACCACTATTCCTATTCTCTAAAACCTAACCCTTACCCTTTATCTCATATGAGTACTTATTTCACTTACCTCAGTGTCACACACAGCCGTTCCTCCAGTGACACAGAGTGACGCATGACAGTGCCCATCCTGGTCAATTGTGGCTGGAGTCTCTCCAAGAGCTCATCAAACAGCGTCACAAAAAATGGAATTACGTACCGGTAATGTCCTTTTCCAGGAGTCTTTCAGGACAGCCACCTTTGAGAGACACTGGCTCCTCCCCTCTTAGGAAACACCGCCTTCATTTTCATGATTTAAGCCTCCTCCTCCCTTCGTTCCTCAGTTCTTCCAGAGTACCTCCGGCCAACTGGGGAGACACAAGAACACGTCAAACAGATAAACTTTTAGTCTTACCTGACGGTCTCATGTGATGAGTTCCCGATGATCTGCAAAAAACTTGGGTGGGAACCGGTGCTGTCCTGAAAGACTCCTGGAAAAGGACATTACCAGTACGTAATTCCATTTTTCCCCAATCGTCTTTCAGGACAGCCACCTTTGAGAGGATAAGCGAGTACCTTGTCTTAGGGTGGGACCTACTGCTTGCAGCACCTTGTGACCAAAGGGCTTGGTCTTTGGCTGAGAGAAGATCCAATCTATAGCGCTTCACGAACGTAGAAAACTTGAACCACGTTGCGGCTCTACAGATCTGTTCAGGAGACGCACCAGCCCACTTTGTCTGCGGAGTTGCCGCTGTCCTGGCTGAGTGTGCTTTAATTCTAACTGGAGGCTTTAATACCCCAACCACACAAGTCTGCCCAATGGCTGACCTTAACCATCTGGTTAGCGTACGTCTAAAGGCTTTGGAACCCTTCCTAGCCCTTGGAAGTAACACTAAAATTAAATTAGACTTCCTGAACTGACTTTGTGCCACCAAAATAATGAAGGACACATCTTCTAACGTCCAATAAGATGTGTTCCTGTTCTCTCACTGGTTTTGAACGAAAAATAGGCAGCATAATCTCTCGGACTCTCTGAGGATTAGAGACTACCATTAGGTAAAAAGGCCAGAATGGTCCTAAAAACTGAATGGTCTGGAAAGGGAGTGCCCTAACAGAAAGGGTTTTGAGTTTACTCACTTTCCCTGCCGTAGTGATCGCCACAAAAAAACAGTTTTGAGAGTAATCAACCATAACAAGCCAGATTCTAATTGCTGAAAAGGTTCTTTGTGAGAACCTGTAAAACTAATGAGCGACCCCGACTGGGGAGGGGACGACCAAAGGCTTGGTCTTTGCCTACTTAAGGCTCTAAGAACCTTACTATACCAAGGTCTGATATTAAATGCCCTTCCAGGAATACGCTAAAAGCGAAAACCTGACTCTTTAATGTTTATGGGGCTAAACCTTTATCTGCCCCTGACTGCAGGAACTCTGGAACGGCTACAAGGCTGTGCACATTGAAGGAGTTCTCTGAGCACCAGCTGTTGAACCGCCTCCATACCTTCAAGAAAATGGTCTGAGTTTCTATTTACCTGCAATTCAGAAGAGTGGCTATTAAACAGTCTGAGACCCCTTTGCCCTTCGGCAATTCCTTCTCAGTAGCCAAGCTGCAAGGATCCACCTGGGGACCGCAGATTGGACCCTGGGAAAGGAGACACTCTTAGACCGGGAAAACCCGGGGGGATTCCACTGACAGGCCCTTCAGAATGGAGAACCACGGCCTCCTGGGCCCAAGAGGTGTGATTAGAAAACAGGTAGTAATCTCCACCTGAAAACTTCCCTGACCCTGCAGGAATCAGAACGGGAGGGGAGAAAGAATAGCACTTAGAGAAACCCTAACTCTGTGCTTTAGTATGTCTGCTCCCGACCTCCCCTCTCCCCTGTTCATGGAACAGGAGATGGCTTCCTTTGCGTTTTCCCTTGAGAAAAAAAGAGGTCTATCCAAGGAATCCCCCAACTCTGGGTGATCCGTTCGAAAAACCTCCTGCTTGAGAACCTGGTTGCTCTGAGGAAATCTAATATCAGAATTTGCTCTCCTTTCAAACAGATCACTGGAAAGACAGGATTTTAATATTCGGGCCATCTGAGGATGGCCTTCGCTAGGACCCATAAGGATCCGCTCCAGGAGTCCCCGTCCTGTCGATGTAAGCCACTGCCAAGGGATTGTTTCCATGACTCTTACATGAAGTCTCCAGAGAACTCTCTGAAAGGTCCTGAGAACCAGATCTACTGTTCTCAACTCCCTCCAATTTGAGGATCTCTTAGATTCCTTCCTCTCCCAGGTACCCTGTACCAAACAGCAGTCTAGGTGTGTACCCCAACCTAAGCCATTCGTATCGGTTGTAACTACCCTGGATACTGGCAAACTCCATTCTAGGTCTTGTAACAAACGTGCTCCCTTTCCCAAAGGGACCTCTTTACCTGAGTTGGAACCGAAACCAAAAAGTCCCAAGACCCCTGACTGTGGTCCCAAACCTTCAAGATAAATAGTTTGCAGAGGACGGTAACATGACCCCGTCCACTGAACTGCTAGGAGCGTGGCTGTCAGTAAACTCAACCTGCTTGAGTTTTTGACGGTTGCCCTGGAGAAAACAACAGTGCTTTGTCTATCTTCTGGATCTTCTCCAAGGGGGGAAGACCTTTTGTTCTGTTGAGCCCAGCACCTACCCCAGGAAGGTGACCCCCCGGTAAGGAATTTAGGTTGGGTTTCTCTAGGATCAGAGGCCAACCCAGGCTCACCAACAGGTCTTTTGTTACCTGTGGATCCCAAATCGACTGTGCCAGAGAAGGTACAAACAGGAGAAGATCGTCAAGACACACGATCACCGAGACTCCCCTGAGACGCAGGAATGCCAGAACTTCTACCATCACTTTGGTGAAGATACGAGGGGGAAAGGGATAGCCCAAAAGGGAAGCCAGGAGTCCCCGTCCTGTTTTGAACTGAAGGTGTAGCACCCCTACAGAAGTTATCACTGCCAGACTAAGGAAACGCTGGTGGTTCTCTGCGATGGGAATATGCAGGCATGCATCCTTACTATCCATGCCCTGAAACAGTTTTGGTGGAGGAGGTGCCCTCACCCAGTGACCAAAACCAACGAAAGCCGTCTGTAGGTGACTAAGACACACAGACGCTTCAGGTTCAGGATGAGCCTGAACTTTTTCCAAAGGCTTGTGAACCACAAAAATGTGAGAATAGGAGCCCTTCCTATCTATCCTGCTGGGACCTGTATTACCACTTCCTGTTCCTCTAACATCTCCCACTGGGGGAGGAAGGCCCCTTTTTATATATTTCCTCTTAAGGGAAACGGCCTTTATCTTATCAGCCGTGCGATCTCGCACTGCTTCAAGACCTGGCCAAAAACAGCAGGTCTCCAGTAAAAAAGGATTACACAGAGCTTTTGCATTGGACGCCTTGACCCTCTGCCATGTCTTCAGCCTTAAGGCCCTCCAGGCTGAGTTGGTCAGAGCCGAAGATCTTGCATACATTCGCCTGGATTGAATCGAAGCAGCGTATGCCAACTCCTTAAGCAGCGTGGGAAAGGAGGATAGAAAGTCTCCTCTGCCGTCATTGCTTCATGCATTAATCTGGCTAAGCCGACACTTCATATTATGAGCCACCCCTGTGGCCGCTATGGCAGGCTTAGATATTTTCTTAAGAGAAAAAAATCCATGCATCCTTCAGAAGTGAGTCCATCATTTCAAACCATAGGGTCTGAGAGTATTCCCATGTCCCCGAGGACAGGTCAGTATGCCTGGACATCTGAAGAAAGGTAGCCTCTAACCTGGGAGATTTTATTCCAGACAAGAGCTTCCTCTTCCGCCCAAGAAAAAACCTTTGTTTTAATGCACCAGAAAAGAAAGGTTTTCCTTCGGGACGCCGCCATTTCTGATGGCATCGATCAAGACGCCATGAACCGGGAACACCCGCTTCCCCCAGGCCCTAGTACATCTGATTGTGGGGTGACAATGCCTTCTTTTTCTCTTGTATGCCTAAAGTGGTATGAATAGCTCCCAAGAGCTTATCCACTTCATCCAGGGGGAAGTTTACATCGTGAGGTTCTTTTGGGCTCCCCACCCAAGCCCTCACCATCAGATTCCCCTGGGAGTCTGAGACGGCACTGTCAACTTCTTCCTCAACTTCCTCTCTGGAACCCTCTAGACTCTCCCTTAACCTGCAGGAGGAACATCCATCGGGTTAGGTGGAACACTCTGCTGTGCTGGTGAAAGAGTGCTCTGGAGCTGAGGCCACTGGAACTTTCACAGAAGCCGCCAGATATGCACCGTGTTCTGCTGCCTGTTTCCTGATGGCGCTCAAACAGGGACCTGACCCTGAACCCTTAGGTTAAAGGTCTGACTGAGCTATCCGGGGCTTCAATACACTCTTTACCAAGTGCCCTGAACCAGGGATTCCCCCAAAGAGGCTCTATATGAAGGATGCTCCCTCCTAGAACCAAGGGGAGATTTGCTCATGTCCCCTACGGCACCTGGTATTCCCAGGCGGTCTCCCATCCAGGTACTAACCAGGCCCGACCCTGCTTAGCATCCGAGATCAGATGATATCGAGCGCATTCAGGGTGATGTGGCCGTAGGCTTCTGAGACATAGAGATAAAAGAGCAGCATAAAATCCTAAAAAAGAAACACCAGCACTACTTAAGAGGACCACCGGGAGTGCCCTCCCCTAGGATCAATCTCCATCTGGATCCCAGACGCACTGCCCTTCCCCCCGACCACCTAGGGGGAAAAAACACCAGTGGAGCTACTGGTTGTAAGGTAAGGGAACCCCTCGCCAGGGCTTTTACCTTTGAGTGGCTGGTGCCGTTACTCCTGGAGCTCCTGAAGCCACTGCTTCGGACATTCTCCTGTTGAGGAAGAGTGGTACGAACGTGCCTCCAAAGCTACCTGTGCAACTTAGAAGAGAGGCTGCACCAGCCGAACGCTTGGTCCTCCTTCCGTCCGCGTCCGGAACCGGAAGACACGGGTTCAACGAAGACGTCCGCCCCCACCAGAACTGACGTCGCCCGTCATCTGGTCCGGCCTCCAGATCCAACCCGACTGCAAACACAGGGGGACCTAGGACGTCCTGTTGCAGCGCCCCACTGGGCGAAAACGAATGGATGGACCTCCCTAAAACTTCCTGCTTTCCCCAAGCGAAGATTAGAGTGCATGTAAAAAAGGTCAGTACAGAGTTCAGCTCCCCAGCCGACCGGACTGCCTATCCCTGTTGAAGCACCCTCCTGCGGGCGAACGAAGGGATGAGCCTCTAAAAACTTCCTGCTTTCCCCAAGCGAAGTTTAGAATGTATGGACAGTCCAAAAATTCAGCTCCCCAGCTGACCGGACTGCCTATCCCGTTGAAGCACCCTCCTGGGCGAACGAAGGGATGAGCCTCTAAAAACGTCCTGCTTTCCCCAAGCAAAGTTTAGAGTGTATGGTCAGTACGAAAATTCAGCTTACCAGCTGGCCGGACTGCCGAGAGTAGACCGATAGACGATCGGACTGCCGAGTGGGGCCAGAGCTCCGCTCGGATAGCTTCAGTCTCTCCAACTGATTCAGCTAAGGTTCCTTAGCGGTGTCTCCCCACCGGAGGAAACACCATAACTGAGGAACGAAGGGAGGAGGAGGCTTAAATCATGAAAATGAAGGCGGTGTTTCCTAAGAGGGGAGGAGCCAGTGTCTCTCAAAGGTGGCTGTCCTGAAAGACGATTGGGGAAAATCCTAGTAAAGTTGTAAAACTTTTCCTGGTGTATGTGCAGTTCTGCATACATCTGGGTGAAGTACCCCACTGACAGCTATTGGGATATCAGTGAATGGGTCCAGAAACGACGTTGTCTACTGCTTCTATCCTCCTCCAACTGTCTTCTTCTACGAATCCTCAGCAAGATAATAAGCAGGATTGCTTCAATCTTTTGCACAACAGGACCCATAATGCAAAAATCTGAGGAAAACACAAAATAGCAAAAACTCCACAAATACTCAAACAAACTCACACAGACTATCTCTCTCCTCTCCCTCCAACCAAAATGGCCCCATGAAATGATATCGCACGTTGTTTATTCCTTTTACTTGGCACTGTGGGAAATCTGGGAGTGAAAATTAGCAGAGGGATTAAAAAAAAACAAACAACCTTAGTGTTAACACTTACAAACTACGTTAAACGCGCATTGACGCCAAATCAAATCGCGTTTTTAACACTGCTTTTTTCCAGGCGTTGTTACTAGCTTTACAGCCCATTTTTTTTTAGAACGTCCGTGTGTATGAGGCCTAAGATTTTGGGAAGGTTGCTGAGGAAAGGGTCCAGGGATAGGAGACGATAAGAATTATATTTGTAAAATAATTAATATTTCAAGATCACCTTATATCTTGCCCTGGACGAGCCTGCACCAATATACGAACTTCCAGTTCTTCTGTTCCCTGTAAAATAAAATGTTTTTAATTCAAGATAAGCGATGCAGACAAAATTCAAGTGAAAAAAGATGAAAACATTTCGACCAACTTGAATAAAAGAAATAATCAATCCTATCTCTTGACATGACAAAAATATGCTTGATATGTGGTATGAATTGTGTGGTGCTGCAGATGTGTCTATTGCACCAAAGACAAAATCATTTTGAGGAATAGAATGAGATACACATTTACTTACGTCATCTGATTCTCTAATGAGCTCAGTATCCTCCACTTGTACTACTGCATCAGCACCACATGGAATTGGAGCACCAGTTGTTACTCTCATTACTTGACCTGGCATCACTGTTTGAGTTGGCTAAAGGAAAAATGAGAACACATCACCTTGTAAGAATCATTACATTAAGGTACAGCATAGAAAAAAGGGCCAACAAAACTAGCATGTCATTTTCAAGTCATTTTGAATAAATCAGGCATGCACAACATCCCCGTTCAAAGATCTTTCCAAATAACATTTATAATGTTGGTATATTTGATCACAGTTTGACTTTATTTTTCAATTATAAGCATATCGATTAATGCCTTGAAGGAAAAAATAGTCACTTGCTTATTAAAGATTTCAAAGTAGATTGGATTTTTGCCCCAGTAGCAGGTTCAAGAGTCTAAGCACAAAAACACAGTATCTATTTGCTAGCTTGTGTTGCAACTGCGTTGAGGCCAGTGACTCAATGTAATAGCGTGATGGCTGTCATCCCAGGCCTCCTTCTGAAAATGCTAGATGTCTGCCTGGGTCTTACTTAAGGGTTTACTTAAGGGTTTAGTAACACTTTAAACATACTGAACAGTAAATTCCGTCTGTATATGCATTAAAGCATGCCACTGTCCCCAATCCATCTCCTTATAGTTCAGAGCCTGGGAGTCACTCTGCACATGCCCAGTTTGGTGTGTATTGCTAGAGAGTTTTTTATTTTCTTGGAAGGGTGCATGGGATTAGCACAGGGCCAATCGGCACTGTCCAGACAGAGGTTCAGGGGTCCTGCAGCTTCATAGGACAGTCAGAGTAGAATGAAAACTCATCCTACAGGCTTTAAACAGACACTGATAGAAGTCATAAGACTGCTATATACTGCTGATGAGAAAAGGTGTTCAGCAGTTTATAGTTACTAAAATAATTGTATTTCCATGTTCTGTGTACTGTGGGGGACCAGTCATAGTGAATGCAGGGTCCTGGTTTTAGTAACACTAAGTCATAGGCCTCAAACAAGTATGCTGTAAATGTTTGTCAGACAATTGTAAGAACTATGTATACTTGTTCTTTCTTTCTTTCAATCTTTGTTCTAGTGACAGTGACTCAGACAGCATTGAAGTCAATGACAGCCTGGAAACTAGCTACCCTGCTAATTATGGGGCTCTTATACCTCCATATGTCTAAAATGCATGCTAAAAATGAAATACAGAGGGTAAAATAAGTATTGAACACATTACTATTTTTCTAGGTAAATAGATTTCTAAAGGTGCTATTGACATGACATTTTCACTATAACAATTCATGCAATCCATACAAGAAACTAAAACGAGCAAGTTATGTGTAAAAAAAATATTTAATGACACAGGGAAAAAGTATTGAACATGCTAACTAAAATTTATGTAACTAGTTAACCACTTGTCGTGCACCATATAAAGCAATATGATGGCGGCAAAGTGGTTTAGTTATCCTGATCGGACGTCATATGACGTGATCAGGATAACAAGCCGGCGCGTGCAATTGTCATTCAAAATGCGACAGCGATGAAAGCTGAAATTGTCCCGGGCAGGAAGGGGCGAAAGTGCCTGGTATTGAAGTGGTTAAGGACCAAGCCTATTTTTTCAGACTTGGTGTTTACAAGTTAAAATATTTTTTTTTTTGCTAGAAAATTACTTAGAACCCCCAAACATTATATATATATTTTTTTCAGACACCCTAGAGAATAAAATGGCAGTTTTTGCAATACTTTATGTCACACTGTATTTGCGCAGCGGTCTTACAAGTGCAATTTTTTGTAAAAAATACACTTTTTTTTTAAATAAAACAACAGTAAAGTTAGCCTTTTTTTATATTGTGAAAGATAATGTTGTGTCGAGTAAATTTGACCCTCAAAAATCTCCATAGGCAAAGTTTAAAAACGTCTACAGGTTACCAGTTTTAAGTTACAGAGGAGGTCTAGTGCTAAAAGTACTGCTCTCGCTTTAACGATCGTGAAAATACCTGACATGTGTGGTTAGAACACCATTCTCATATGCGGGCGTGACTTTCGTATGTGTCTGCTTCTGTGCATGAGCTTGGCGGGACGGGGCACTTTAACGTTTTTTTTCCCTTTATTTATTTTATCTAGTTTTATATATAAAAAAAAAAGGTTTGGGTCACTTTTATTCCGATTACAAGGAATGTAAACATCCCTTGTAATAGAAAAAAGCATGACAGGACCTCACACTATCAATTTTTTGCTGAGTTTTTCCTTCAGGCTTATCAAAACCATGTAGTGCAAGGGCCTGCCTGATTGCATACAAATTGAAACTCCTAAGGTTTGACCTCATATTATATGGTTTTGGTAAATCTGAAGGAAAAACTCAGCAAAAACATTGATAGTGTGTATGGGGCTTTAAAGTGGTTGTAAACCTAGTTACACCACTTGTACCTACAGGTAAACCTAATGGGTTTTACTTATTTTTTTTCCCCTTGCAAAGTAAAAGCATAATGGACTAGTATGTGTGCCACTTACCTGCAATCAAAGCCCTTGTACACACAATCGGAGATTCCGACGGAATGTGGTCTACAGCTGTTTCTGTCTCTCCAATGTGAAAGCCCCGGGGGCTTACACACTGGAGCGGTGCCCTAGCAGAACAGTAAAAAAAAAGTCCTGCTAGCAGCATCTTTGGAGCAGTGAAGGAGCGGCATGTACATCGGCGGTGTACAGTGGCTTGGTTCTCAGTGCAGAGACGCAGGGGGACAGCTGCAGCAATGCAATAAAAAAAAAAAATTCCCTTTAAGACCATTGGGTGGAAGCGACATTGCTTTCGTCATCCAAAGGTATAGAGCCGAGCGGGGGCCACCTTTCCCTCATTTGGAAACCAGCCTCACAGGTGGAACGGACGTGATAGTCTCCGCTGCTACTAAGCAGTGGAGATGACCCAAGCATGGCGGGCGGGGCTCTCTACCCCCCGAAAAAAGTGATCTTGTGGTCAATCCACCACGGAGACCACCTTTATCTGAAAGAGGAGCGTCTGCCGTTGAAGAGGATTGTTACGGCTGCCATAACAATGGTATTCCACTTCAAACAGCCACCGTATAATGATGGTGGGCGGTCTGCAAGTGGTTACTACTTCGAAAAAAATCCTTTGTTGGTAATGACAGCTTCAGGATGCCTCCTGTATGGAGAAACTAGCCACATGCATTGCTCAGGTGTGATTTTGGCCCATTATTCCACACAGTCTTCAAATCTCAAAGGTTTTGTGGGCCTCTTCTATAAACTCTGATATTTAGTTCTTTCCATAGATTTTCCATTGGATTTAAGTCAGGTGATTGGCTGGGCCATTCTAGCAGCTTTATTTTCTCTCTTGGAAACCAACTGAGAGCTTCCTTGGCTTTGTGTTTGGGATCATTATCTTGCTGAAATGTCCATCCTCGTTTCTTCTTCATCATCTTAGTAGATGGCAGCACATTTGCCAAGAATGTCTTGGTACATTTTTCCATTACCATATGCTGAAAAACAACCCTGCACCATGATGTTCCCACCTCCAAACTTCACTGTTGGTTAAGGATGAGCTCAGGCGTGTTCGCAAACCGCAAGTGCAGAGCCAACCAGAAAGTCGGCACTGCAGAGCGCTAATAACAAGCAGTGAGACATTGTCCTGATGCACGGCTGCAGATATCGGGAAATGTCTCACTGCCTGTGATCAGAGTTGTGCAGTGCTGACTTCCTGGCGGGCTCTGCACATGCAGTTTGTGAACACACCTGAGCTCATCCTTACTGTTGGTATGGTGTTTTTGTGTTGATGTGCAGTGCCAATTGTCCTCCAAACATGGTGTGTATTATGGCATCCAAAGACTTCAATTTTGGTCTCATCTAACCAGACTATATTCTCCCAGTAAAATATAAGAAACAGAGGGCCCACCAGCATAGCGCAACCATTTATTATAAAAAAAAGATTATGAATATATACTTACAAACATGCCATCATTTGGGCCTAACAAAGCCTAGAAAATACTCCAACTGCCCTGGTCTGCTGGGCAAGTCCCAAATGTGAGATGAATTTCCAAAAAATCTGACGTGTTTCATAGAGGATCCCCCCTTCCTCAGAGCTGGATCTGTTCCTTATCTTTTACAGTTTTCCTTTGGGTTATGAGTAGCAGCAAAACCTGTGTGGGAGTCAGATCAACTGAAGATTTCTTGGCTGCACAATTCTCTCACATGCAGGAGATTTGGTCTTTTATTTATTCTCCCAGTATTTCACAGGCTTGTCTAAATGTTGTGCAGCAAACTTGCTTTTTCTTCAACAAATGAGTCTTGGGTGGTGAGCGTGCATTCAGACCATGGCGGTTGAGTTAATAACTTATTGTTTTCTATGAAATAAGTGTACCTACTAAGTCCAGGTCTTTTTGAAGCTCTCCACAAGTGATCCTTGGCTCTTGGACAACTCTTCTGATAATGCTTTTCACTCCTCTGTCAGAAATCTTGCAAGAAGCACCTGGTCGTGGCCGGTTTATGGTGAAATTATCTTCTTTCCACTTCTGGATTATGGCCCCAACAGTGCTCACTGGAATATTCAGAAGTTTAGAAATCCTTCTGTAACAAATGCCATCAGTATATTCTGCAACATTAACCCACTTATGGACCACCCACCGTACATATACTGTGGTAGGGTATCATGGTACATAATCTGATGCTTCTAAATCTGGAATGAGCACACGCCAGCGGTGACCCACACCTGCTGTGATCACACAGAGCGGGTGCCCAGCAGGGTGAACAGCGGATGTTCCATGTTCTTTCTACTTCCAGAGTATGGCCCCAACAGTGCTCACTGGAACATTCAGAAGTTTAGAAATCCTTCTGTAACAAATGCCATCCGTATGTTTTGCAACATTAACCACTTGTGGACCACCAACCATACATATACTGTGGTACATGATCTGACACTTCAGATCTGGGGCGCTTGCACGCCAGCGGCGACCCACTCCTGCTGTTATCACACAGAGCGGGAACCAGGCAGGGAGAACAGTGGATTTGATGTCTACCAGCACCCGCCAATTACACAGTTCCCAGGCAGAACAGCGATCGGCCTATTTAAACAAGGCAGATTGACGTTCTGTCAGAAGGGAAGGTATTGATCCTGCAAAGCAGGAACATAGATCAATGCCTCCCCCTAGTAAAAGCACCTCCCACACAGTGTTATTAGTACAGAGAGAGTGAATATTTTGAGGACAGACCATTGTATTAGTGTCACTGGTCTTCAAAAAGTGTCAAAAAAAAAAAATTTGCTGTACATCATGGGACACAGAGTCAGGCTAATATTCATTACCTACTGGGTTATACTCCATCTCCGGGTGAAAGGACACTGGTAGACTAAAGGTCTTCAGACAGGAAGTGATCCCCTTATATAACCCCTCCCACACAGGAAGCACTTCCGTTTTGTAGCAAGCACTGAATCCTAAAAAGAGGGGAGGGATTTCTGTGTCCCATAATGTACTCAAAGAAAAGGATTTTACAAGTAAGTATGATGAAAAAAAAATCCTACCTTCTTTTTCATACATCATGGGACACAGAGTCAGGCTAATATTCATTACCTACTGGGACGTCCCAGAGTAATAGCCTTGAAAGAGTCTCCAACTCGGACACCCTTCTAGCTGAGGGGATGGTCATTAGAAAGGGTAGCTTGTGTGACAGCAAGTCTAATGGAATTAACTTGATAGGTTCAAATGGCTGTTACTGTAAGACAGACAACACCAAGTTCAAGTCCCAAGGACACATAGGTGACCTAATGGTGGGAGGCAAGCGAGTTACCCCCTGCATAAAGGTTTGGATCAGTGAATGGGAGGCTAAAGGCCTTTGGAAGAATACTGATAGGGCCGAAACTTGACCTCTGATTGTACTCAAATCCAATTTGATTTCCACAGTTGACTGTAGAAAAGAGAGAATTCTCCCAATCCTGTATTTCCGGGGATGCCATTTTCTGGCTTCACACAATACAAGTCTTCCAGACCTGAACCTGGATGGCAATAGGTCAATTTCAGGGCATCCCCCAACGCTGGCAAATTTCCTGGAACACCCCTGGGTGTAGGGACCATTCCTCCGGGCAGAGGCGGCTGAGATAATCTGCCTTCCAGTTCTCTACTCCCGGGATATGGACTGCCGATAGAATCGGCACATGTCCCTCCACCCAGGCTAGTATGTGGTTCAACTCCTTCAGAGCTGAATGACTCCTGGTACCGCCTTGGTGGATTATATAGGCCACTGCAGTGGTATTGTTGGACTGATCCCTGATAGGGCAGTCATGAAGCTCCACCATCCCGTCTAGGACCGTAAGGCCAGATCTACTGCCCATAATTCCAGGACGTTGAAGGGCAGGATCAGCCTTAGAGACTGGCATCTGTAGTCAGTACTCTTCAAGTTACTGGGAGAAAGGATTTTCCCTTACACAGGTTCTGATCCTGCAACCACCAGTTTAGGCTTAAGCGTGCCCGAGGAGATAAGCATATTGTATCATCCAGGGCTTGTCCTCTTCTGTTTCAGGCCAACAAGATGTCTTGTTTTAAAAGCCTGGAATGAAACTGGGCATAGGGCATTGCCTAGAAAGAGGATACCATCCTCCCTAGAAGACTCATACAGAGCCTTATAGAGGGTTGTCTGGTGCCCCTTATCTGACACACCTGAACCTTCAGGGCACAGATCCTAACAGGTGGCAAGAATACTCTTGCTTGAACTGTATCTAGGATCAGACATAAATTATTTAATAATACAGGTAAGGAACACCCAGACACAAGCCAAAAAGGTAAACTTTGCAAACACCCACAGCTAGCCCAAAACTTCCCCATATGGTCACCGCACACAGGTGTCCAGCCTCTAGATAGCTTGACTGATTGTTACAATCACTGGGACAACCCACAACAATACGTAAAGGGGTTTCTCTTACCTGTCCAGGCCTCAGGGCAGCTGAGAAACTAAGAGCCCAAACTTCACTTATCACGGTGGGTTCCTGTCACTTGAGGACCTTGAAGGACTGGGTATCCTTTTCATGTTAGGGTCCCCTCCCTTGGACCTGTACAGTACCCTGCAGGAATGCCTTAAGTACTGTGGTGTCCAGGATTCCACTTTGCAGGGTCCAGCACCCGGAGTTAGCATTACAGGCAAAACCTTGCAGGATCTTGAGTCTTCTTTGTGAGGCTCGGGTACCATTTATATAAGCATATAAATCCTGTATCAAATAGATGCGATCGGTCAATCCCTTGATTCATTCAAGAACCGTTTGTGAGACTAGAGACCTGGGATTCAGAGAGCTCAAACAAACTGTGCCATCCACCTTGGAGACACTGGTAAAAAATGGAACTGCTTCCTGTGTGGGGGGGGGGGGGGTTATATAGGTGATCACTTCCTGTCTGAAGACATTTGGTCTAGCAGTGGCCATTCACCTGGAGATGGAGTGAAACCCAGTAGTTAATGAATATTAGCCTGACTACTCCCATGATGTATGAAAAAGAAATGCCAGTAAGTGACATGTGCGGCAGACTTGTCCAGCACAATATCGCAGTCCCTTTATAAGCCGCTGATCGCTGCCATTACTAGTAAAGAAAAGATAAATAAATAAAAACAGCCCATAGTTTGTAGACGCTATAACTTTTGCACAAACCATTATACGCTTGGGTTTTTTTTTCACCAAAAATATGTAGCAGAATATATATTGTCCTAAATTAATGAAGAAATTAGATTTTTTATTGAGCATGTTTTATAGCAGAAAGTAAAAAAAATAGGATTTTTGTACTCACCGTAAAACCGTTTTGGCTGATGTTCACTGACGGACACAGCTCCTTTAAATTTTGACCTTAGGGTTATATCACCACCTTCAGAAGAGGACTAGACAGAACATGTAAAATATGTAAAAACAGCAAAACTGCACAGCACTGCCCAGGGGGCAGTCCCACTGGCTATAACCCCTCACTCTGCTTCCTGCAGCTCAGTTTGTCAAAAAGCAGTAAGACATAAATAGGAGGGGTGGGTGCTGTGTCCGTCAATGAACTTCAGAAAAAAGGATTTTATGGCGAGTACAAAAATCCTATTTTCTCTTTCATTCATTGACGGACACAGCTCCTTTAAATCTTGACCTTAGGGATGTCCCCAAGCAGTGTCAAAAAACGAGGGGTGGAACCAGCAATAAATAACTTCACCCACAACAAAGAGGAACTCCTCAACAGAGGAGTTGCCAACTTAAACAGCTGCCAGCAAAACCTGCGGCCAACTTATGCATCTGAAGATGTGTTCACAACAACCTTGTAACTTAAATGAAAGTGCGACTTGCAACCTTACACAGCCACAGCAAGCATCCGAAGATGCGCTCATGTCAACTTTGTAAAATTTAGTGAAAGCATGAATGGGCGACCAAGTCGCCGCCTTACACACCTGGGAGACAGGCGCTTGATGTCGAAAAGCCCAGGAGGTTCCAATCGCCCTGGTGAAATGTGCCGTGACAGGAAAGGGGGGCATTCGCTCCTTTAAGGCATAAGCCTGAACCACGATCTGTCTCTCTGTCTGAGAGATGGTGGTCCACGAGACCGCCAGACCCTTTTCGGACCAGCCACCGATACAGAGTCTGACCTCCGGAAAGGAGCAGTAGCAGACAGATAAACCTGTGGAGCCTGAACCACGTCCAGGAAATGTAAGGCAACTTCCTTCGGATGTGTCGGCTTAGGACATAGGGATAGCAGCAGGATGTCCTCATTTAGATGAAAAGCCGAAACCACCTTCGGAAGAAAAGAGGGCTGCGGACGTAGCACCGCCTTATCCTTGTGGAGAACCAGGTAGGGAGACTTGCACGACAAGGGCACCAATTCAGAAACTCTCCTGGCAGATGTAATTGCCACTAGAAATACTTTCTGAGAGTCAATAAGGGAATCTCCCTGATATTTTCAAACGGCGGTTTCTGAAGAACCAATAGCACCAGATCCCGATCCCACGAAGGCAACAGTGGTTGAATCGGAAGGGCTACGCGTCGAACCCCTTGCACAAATGTACTCACCAATGAGTGAGAAGAAGACAGCCAAGGCTGATATCTGCCCCTTGATGGTGCTTAAAGCAAGTTTCTGATCCATTCCTCACTGCAAAAACAGCAGGATCCTGGAAACTGAGTATGTGCGCGGACGCCACCCCATCTCCTCACACATGGAGATGTAGGCCTCCCCAGTACGATGATAAATCTTTGCAGAAGAAGACTTAAAGGTGGCACAGTGGTGTAGTGGTCATCACTCTCACCTAGCAGTAAAAAGGGTTGCTGGTTCGAATCCCAACCATGACACTACCTGCATAGAGTTTGCATGTTCTCCCTGTGCCTGCGTGAGTTTCCTCTGGGTACTCCGGTTTCCTCCCACAATCCAAAGACATGCAGGTAGGTTAATTGGCTTCTGTCCAAAATTGGCCCTGGTATATGAATGGGGACCTTGGATCGGGGGCTCCTTGAGGGTAGGGACTGATGTGAGTGTGTAATGTACAGGGATAGGGACAATTGTAGACACTCACTCAGGTTGAACTGCATGGACTGGTATCTTTATTCAACCTTACTATGCAACTTCCGTGCCCTCAGCATAGTGGAAATTAACAAGTCTGACAGACCTCGGTCCCTTAGCATCTGGCTTTCAACAGCCATGCCATTAAAAACAGTGACGGTAAAGCAGGATGAAGTATCGGACCTTGTGATAAAAGGTCCTCTCACATCGGCAGCCGCCACGGAACATTTTCCACCAGTTGTACTAGGTTGGTGTACCAAGGACACTAGGGCCATCAGAATCACCAAAATCCCTTCGGCCTCTACTCTGCGTAGCAAGCGTGACAGGAGTTTTAGTAAGGGGAAGGCATAAATCAGCCAATAATGCCCCCATGGAGGCACCAACATGTCTGACACGTCCGCCCAGGGGTCTCTTGTCCTGGACACAAAACTCTGCACCTTCCGATTGAGCCAAGGCCAAGAGATCCACATCTGGTGTGCCCCACCATAGGCAAATGAGCCGGAATACATGCAGTTGCAACTACCATTCCCCTTGGTCCAACATCTGACGACTTAGGTAGTCCGCCTGCCAGTTTTCTATGCCCGTTATGTATATGGCCAACAGGGCCGGCACGTGCAGCTCTGCCACTGTAGGATGTGAGCGACCTCCCGTGCTGCAGCAGAGCTCCTTGTTCCTCCTTGATGGTTGAAATACGCCACCGCCGTGGCGTTGTCCGACTATATCCTGACCGGACGCCCCTGCAGCCTCTTCAACCATGTGGAGAGGCACCGCCTGATTGCCCAAAGCTCGAACAGAGGCGATTCAGTTCGCATTGTGCACTATACAAGTATTTCATTCATTCAAACACATTGATCGGCAGGTGGGATTCCAATGGCCCTGGGCCGACTGTACGTCCAACACTCCCCCCAACCGGTCAGGCTGGTGTCCGTTGTGATCACTGTTCAATGGAGAGGAAGGAAACCCTTCCTGAACCGAAGGGCCGAGACCTCAGCCACCAGAGCAGGGAATCTCTAACTGGCTCACCCCATTATGACAATATAGGGATAACAGAGATTTTACCCATTTTGACGAAATCTCTTTCTGCAAGACTCGAGTGTGAAATTGAGCATACGTTACCGCCACGAAAGTGGCTACCATGAGACCCAGGACTCGCATGCAGAAACGCAGCGACGACCCCCTGCAGTTCATCAATAACCTCACTGCAGTTTGAAGTGTCTGCAGCTTGTCTGAAGGGATAAAGTCTCTCGCTTCTGAGGAGTCCAGCAGTAAGCCCAGGTACTCCATGCCTTGAGTCGGCACCAACACTGACTTTTTTAGGTTCAGTACCCAACCAAACTCCCGAAGAGTTTGCATGGCGATCACCACATCCTCCCTTAATTCTAAGGCGGAAGCTGCTCTCAGAAGGAGGTTGTCTAGGTAACCCACAACTGCGATCCCACATTGCCTTAACAACACTAGAATTGCGGCTAACACCTTGGGGAAGACTCGGGGCACTGACCCCAGGCCAAAAAGTAGAGCCACAAATTGGTAGTGCTCTTCCCCAACTGCAAATAGCAGAACTATTTGATGCCTTAGGCATATTGGTACATGTAAGTATGCGTCCTTGATGTCCAAGGATGCCAGGAAGCCCACCTGATGGAGTGCACCACGACCACGGAGTGAACTGATTACATCCTGAACCTTTGCACTTTCACAAAGCTGTTGAGCGCCTTGAGGTCCAAGATTGGACGGACCCCTTCCTTCTTTGGGACTACAGATTGGAGTAAAATCCCTGAAACCTTTCTAGCGTCGGTACCGGTACTATAACCCCGTGCAGTAGCAGGTCCTGTACTGCGCCAAACAAGGCCTCCCGACGAGCCGGAAGCAGATGAAGGTTGGATGGAAAGAATCTGTTCGGTGGACAAGAAACTATCTTGTATCCCGATGAAACCAGTTCACAGACCCATTGGTCGGACAGTAGGGAGGTCCACCAAGCTGTAAACTCCTGAAAGCGACCCCCCACCTGACTCTTGGGTGGGGGCTAACCTTCATTCGGTAACATTTTTAATTGCAGACTTGTTTGGCTTGGGAAACCAGGGACACTTTTGTCCTTCAGCAGGTGCCTTGTCGGACTGGGAACGCTTATCTGCCGACCCGGGTGGGCGAAAAAGCCGTTTTGAGTGGCAAAAGAGGGCCCTTGCCCTTTCCTGGACTGTGGGAGCAACGTGCTCTTCCCCCCGGTAACATTTTTAATAATGCCATCTGGTGAGGCTCAAAATAGCCTCTGACCTTGGAAGGGCAAATCTGTCAGTGCTTTTTTTTTTTTAGATGCCTGGTCTGCAGACCAGCATTTCAGCCAAATCAGGCGTCGTAGCACCACTACTGATACTGATGATCTAGAGAGCAGGGGGACCGTATCCAGGGCCGCATCACAAACATACTTAAGGTCATGCACCAACTGATCTGCCAGTTCTACGCAGACCAAAGTCTGTTGCTTTTCCCATTCACGGTACAACAACTTTGCCCATTCAGTAAGTGTCTGTGACACCAAGGCCATGGCCAACACAGGTCGTAACGCTGAGCCCACCACCGTAAACATGGAGCGGGACACTGCCTCGGCCCTCCTGTCGGCAGGGTCCTTGAAGGCAGGAGTCCCTTCTACCGGAATCGTGGTTACTTTGTTCAACCTGGATACCAGGGGGTCAACTGTACCCTGTATCTTCAGGGTATCCCGTACCGCTGTGATAAGTGCTCCTACTAGCTCTTTTTCCTGTGCTAACCCAGACACAGAGTCATCCTTACTGTCTGAACGGTCCTGGTCCGCATCCTCTGACATCTCAGAACAGGGGCCCGCCTGTCACAGTGGGGTGAGAGTCTGAATCAGAGCTTTCCCCAGAAGACAGGGGGGTAGGGGCTGTTTTTTACCCCCCTTGTGCCCACATGCTGCCTCCACCCTGGCAACAAAGGACTCCAGGACTGCCAACAAAGCATCCATAGGCACTACATTTGTGCAGGTGCTCCGGTTGCAATAGCAGGGATGTCTGGGGAAAAAGCACCAGCTTCTGACGCCATGCTGACCCTCACTCGCCTGTCACTACTCAGGGACTTAAGGCAAGGTACACAAAATCCCACCCGCCTAGCTGCTCACAGACTGAGGGGCCCCCTGCAGGACTTACCACTCTGACCCAGGTACTGTGCTGCAGCCGTCCGCTCTGCCCTGTGTCAGTCATGAGGTGTTCTAAAAGCAAACAGTCACCAGCGCTAGAGGTAAACCACGCTGAGGCTACAAGAAAATGGCAGCGGCCTCAGTAAAAAGGCAGAGGACCATGCGGCGGCCTCCCCTCATGGCAAACAGCCTGAACACCTCACTGTGGCCAGAAAAAAAAGGGAAAGATGGAGCAGACCCTGACAGCCAGCACAGCCCCCCCCCACCAAGGCCCTGAGGACCCCCGGCCAGGTATATGCACCGCACCTCATGCCCATTCACACAGTGGTCCCAGCATGGGGAGGAGTGAGTGAGGGACAGGGAGAGAAGAAAGGGAGAGTGAGTGACCCCCCTAGTCGACCTCCCAAGGAATGCCCAGCTGCTCCATCCTGCCGAGGCCGGTGGAGCCGTACTTACCCAACTGTCGGGACTGCTTCACGCATTCCACCACAGACCCATCACCCGAGCAGTACGGGGTGGCTGTTGGCCACAGCACACTGACACGGACAGCAGCAGCCTGGTCATATGTGTGCCCCAGAGCATATAGCTCACCGGTCAACCCTGGACCAGAAAGGGGCATGTCGTGGCTGACCCAGTGCATAGCTAGGGTCTGCTCATGCTCGATGGCCAGGCTGGGGAGACTACAAGGATCTATATTATTCAGCCTGTCACCCAGCCCGGCTGTTGATTGTAGATCACAGGATCAAAATTGCAGAAAAAAGTTCCCAAGACCAATGGTCCCCTCAGGGAGCAAGGTCCTTCTCCTACACTAGGCAGGTAGCAGAGTGAGGAGTTATAGCCAGTGGGACCACCCCCTGGGCGGTGCTATGCAATTTTGCTGTTTTTACCTGTTTTACATGTTCTGCTTAGTCCTCTCCTGAAGGTGGCGATATAACACTAAGGTATTTTTTTTTCCATAATTGGCGTTCTTGGCGCAAAAAAAAAAAAAATGCAGAGGTAATCAAATACCACCAAAAGAAAGCTCTATTTGTGGGGAAAAAAAAGAACATAC
Source organism: Lithobates pipiens (assembly GCF_037356315.1). Taxonomy (NCBI): domain Eukaryota; kingdom Metazoa; phylum Chordata; class Amphibia; order Anura; family Ranidae; genus Lithobates; species Lithobates pipiens. Next base: position 153,183,092 of record NW_027507791.1, on the reverse strand, counting down.
ATTTTATTTGGGTAAAGTGTTGCATTATCACGCAATTGTCAGTTAAAGTAACACAGTGCCATATTGCATAAAATGGCCTGGTCATGAAGGGGGTAGGGGGTAAATCTTCTGGAGGTCAAGTGGATAAGATTGTAAAGGTCTTGAGAGAGCTCTTTGCTTTTACCCATCATGAGATGATTCTTGAGTGACACCTTGGTAATGAGACACTTTTTTTATAGGCCATCAGTTGAGATTAAACCAGCTGATATTAAGGGGCAGGATCACTTTCTAATTACTGATATATTTTAGCGGGTCTCTAGGCTTTCAATGCCCTTTTTGCACCTCCCTTTCTTCATGTGTTTATTACACATAACTTAATTTCTGGATGTATTTGTATGTATGGATTACATGGGTTGTTACTGACATGTGGTGAAAAATTCATGTCCATAGAAATAGAAACATAAATATATTTACCCATAAAAATGGTGACAGGTTCAATACTTATTTTACCCGCTGTATATTCAAGTTATGTTATTGCTACTAAACCAAAGACCCCAGCTCTGTTACCTCTTTTTCACAATTGTAATCTTTTTGTGATACATCATTGGACACTGCAGAATTCAGTATACACCTAAAATGTTATGCATCTGAGATATATTAAACGGGACACACTATGGCAGATATTGAGAGACTTAGAGACGCTATCAGAAATTACATGTGCACTTTAAGATTTACTTAGTATTTCTGCCATTTCTTAGATATTGGCTTACTCTCATGTGGAAGTCTGCTCTTAAATTTGGAAGAACCAGTGGACATATTTAGGCAGTTTATGACTATCCTAATGTTCTAGCATAAAATAAATAACATATGAATATCAATATGTTGGCCACTGGATTGCACTTTCATAGAGGCATTCATGGTGGGTTAGTCACAAAATACACATTTTTATTTCTTTATATTTTTTTGTGTATTATTTGAGATTTAAGACAATAAAGTAAAATTTTATGACAGGAAGATTGGAAGAAGACTGCATAAGCTGTGTTTTCCACCAGCATAAAACAGTGACTGTTAAGGGTCACTTTTTATCAGGGCTTACAATTGCAGGCAAGAACTTGGATAGTCTCAGGCTTTAACAGAATAAAAATTATAAACATTAAAATCTCAGTATTAAGAGCAGACTCCAACAGCTGAAATCAAAAATCTTTTCCCACAGTGTCTTTATGAGTAATCTAAGGCCATGGCTCTAACAGGTGGTAGGACATTCTTTTTGTAGCACCTTACAACAGAAGTCCTATGACACTGTAAACCAGGTAGACCCTTAGAAGACAAGTAACCAATGTACAATCTAAAGTAATTACAAAATCACTGACATCAGAAAGAAACATCACTCTTCAAAGCATTCTCTCAAAAAGAACAGCAAAAAATATACACCGTCTCTCACCTTAATGTTATACAACACGGATGAAAAATAGGATTTTTATAACTTACCTGTAAAATCCTTTTCTGGGAGTACATCACAGGACACAGAGCCACAGTAATTACTGTAGGGGTTATATAGGCACCTTTAGGTGATGGACACTTGCACACCCTAGACAGGAAGTATAGCTCCCTATATAACCCCCCCCCCCCCCCTTACTGGGAGTACCTCAGTTTTGTAGCAAAGCAATACACATGTAATCAGAAAGAGGGGAGGCACCCCTGTGTCCCGTGATGTACTCCAAGAAAAGGATTTTACAGGTAAGCTGTTATAAAAATCCTATTTTCTTTATCGTACATCATGGGACACAGAGCCACAGTAATTACTGTATGTGATGTCCCAGAGCAATGCTATCTGAGGGGAGGGAAACACAAACAGATTTGAGCCATGGAGGCTTGGTGATGCACTGCCCACGAAGCACTAACAGCCCTGGTGGAGTGCGCTTTGATTTGAAGAGGTGGAACTTTCCTCTTCAAATCATAAGCTTGAATAATTACTTGCCAAATCCACTTAGCAATAGTAGATTTCGATGCTGCCTGTCCTTTCCTAGGACCTTCAGGCAAACAAAGCATCAGTTTTCCGAATGTGAGCAGTCGCTTCCAAAAAAGATTTTGACTGCTCTCACTACATCCAGAGAATGTAGTGACTTTTCTTCTGTAGAACAGGGTTCTGGAAAAAATGAAGGTAGAACAATATCCTATTTAGATAAAACCTGACACCACCTTTGGCAAAAAACTAGGATGAGGACACAATACTACTCTATCCTTGTGAATGACTAAATATGGCTCTTTACAAGAAAGAGCAGCCAATTCTAAAACCCTTCTTGCAGAAAATATGGCTACCAGAAAAACTAGCTTCCTTGTCAACAGAACCAAGGGGATATGTCTTATTGGCTCAAAAGGCTTTTTCTGTAAAGCCGACAGAACTAAATTCAAGCCCCAAGGGTTCAGGGGTGCTCAGTGGTGGATTAGGCCGCGTTACCCCCCCCCCCCCCCCGTATAAAGCTTCCGACCAAAGAATGCAAAGCAAGTGATCGTTGAAACAAAATCGATAAGGCCAAGACCTAGACTTTAATGGAACTCAAGGCCAGCTTCATCTCTATCCCCATTTTCAGAAAGGCAAGGATTCTACCTATGCCATACTTTCGGGGATGCCAACCCCTGGATTCACACCAGGAAACATATGCTTTCCAGACGCTATAATAAATGACTCTGGAAAGTGGCTTCCTTGCATTAATCAAGGCAGATATCACTTCACCTGAAAGCCCACGATTCTCCAGAATGTGGGTTTCAATAGACAAACCGTTAACTTTAGCGTTTGTCCCTGTGATAGCAGATCTGAACGTGGTGGAAGGGTCAATGGGGCCCCTACCGCCATTTTTACGATCTCTGCATACCAAGATATTCTGGGCCATGCTGGGGGCACAAGAAATACCGACTTCCTTTCCTGCTTGATCCTGCAAAGAAGTCGGGGTAGCAGCAGAATAGGCAGGAATGCATAAATCAGTGAGAACTGATCCCACGGAGTTACCAATGCATCTGTTCAGTATGTGACTGGATCCCTTGTTCTTGACACAAAGTTGTCGGCTTTGTTGCTGAACCTGGATGCAAACAGATCTATGTCCAGGATCCCCCATCTTTGGCATATAGCCCGGAATATGTCGGAGTGAAGAGACCATTCCCCTGGAAACAACTGCTGGCGACTTAAGAAGTCCGCCTGCCAATTCTCTACCCCTGGAATGAAGTTTGCCGATACGCATGGCACAAGCTTTTCTACCCAGGTTAGGATATGGTTTACCTCTCCCTGGGCTGCACGACTTCTGGTGCCCCCTTGGTGATTGATATAAGCCACTGCTGTGGCACTGTTGGATTGGATCCTGACAGGACAATTCCACAACCAGAATGTCCAGGCCTTTAGGGCTAGGTACGCTGCCTGAATCTCTAGAATGTTGATGGGCAAGGTCTGTTCAGTTCTGGACCATTTCCTTTGGACAGTTGTCTTTTCCAGGACTGCTCCTCAATCTGAAATGCTGGCATCTGCTGTTACCACCTTCCAGGAAACTGGTAAGGATTTCCGCTACTGCAGATTCTCGGGTATCAACAACCAACTGAGGCTCTGGCACACTTTTGACGAAAAACACATTGGAAAATCTGGCGCCTGAACCTTCTTGTCCCAGGCAGACAGGATACTGTTTTGCAGCAGTCTCAAATGAAACCGAGCACAGGGAACAACTTCGATTGAAGCCACCATCTTTCCCAACAATCTCATGCAAAGGCGAATAGAAGGACCCTTCTTCGCCCTGCCATCCTTTGTGGTGCTGATCTTTGCCTGGGGTAAAATGCCTTCTTCTGGGTTGTATCTATAACCAGACCCAAGTACTCTAGTCTTCTTACTGGCTTAAAGCACATTTCTCTATGTTGAGGACCCAACCTAGGTATTCCAGGTAGTTGACTGTGGTGACCATGCTTTGGTCTAAGCGGGCTACCGACCGCTCTATCAAGAGCAGGTCATCTAGGTAAGCTATAATCTTTCTACCTTGGGCCCTTAATCTGGCCAGAGGAGGGGCCAAGATCTCTGTAAACACCCGAGGTGTAGACTGAAAGGCAGAGCTACAAACTGAAAATGAAGGTTTTCCACTTCGAAACGCAGATATTTCTGATGAGTGGGGAAGATAGGTACATGCAGTTATGCATCCTTGATGTCGATTTATGTCAGAAATTCTCCTCCTTGTAGGATGGAGACTACTGATTGGATTGATTCCATACAAAAAAAGCTAATTTTCACGAACCAATTTAGATCTTTGAGATCTAGAATGGGTCTGACATCTCCGTTTGGTTTTGGAACAGTGAAAAGGTTTGAATAAAACCCCAATCCCTGCTCTTCCATGGGGACCACCATGATCCCTTTTTGCGACAAAAGTTGCTCCAGCACTTGAAGGAGAGACTTCTTTTTCTCTGGATCTTTGGGAACACATGAACTGAGGAAACGAGCAGATGGGATTACTTGGAATTCTAGTTTATAACTTATAGCTATTGTGGAGACCACCTATCTGCCTTGAAAATCCTTCTGCCACACCCTGGAGAACTGTAGCAGTCTTCCCCCCACTCGAGCGAGCGCCCCTTCAGAAAGAGGCACCCCTTCAGAAAGAGGCTTTAGAATTCTGTCTTGTAGGTTTCCTCCCCCAGGGCTTCTTCTGTCCCTGGGGTTGGGTCTGTGGTTCACCTCTTGAACCTGATGGTGGAGTCAATCTTGACTGCCTGGAGGCTGATGCCCCCCGGCACTGGAGAAAGAGTCCATTTAAATGAGGGACATTTACTCCTTTTCTTAACTGGCAAAAGGGTACTATTCCCACTTGATATCGTTTGGATATATTTGTCCAAATCATCCCCAAATAGCCTTTCATTGCAGAAAGGAAACCCAGCCAGGAGATTTTTGCATAGCGCTGACCAATTTTTCAACCATAAGATTCTACGCATATGCACCAACCCAAGCGTAAGACAAGAGGTCTGAAGAATAGAATCTCTGATTGCGTCAATTGCAAAACACAAAGCCGCTGGTAGCTCGGCTAAATCCTGGGCCTGCTGTTCAAGGAAAACCATCAGCACCTGTTTCAAGTGGTCACACAAGGATTGACACACCACAATTGCCGCCACTGCAGGTTGAGCTACTGAACCGGCCAAAGAAAAAAAATTTTTTAACAGGAATTCCAACTTTTTATCAGCTGAAAACATTTGATAATTGTCGACAGTACAAGTCAAACTTTTAATTTACAGAGGATATATTAGCGTCAATTGCTGGTATACCCCACATCTTTGTCAATTTTTCCCCTTGTGTTGTGTTTTTTTTTTTTCACAGGTGAATGGCTAGGGGTACATTGTACCCCATACTCATTCACATAGGGTGGAGGGCCAGTATCTGGGGGCCCCCTTATTAAAGGGGGCTCCCGGATTCCGATAAGCCCCCACCCGCAGACCCCAACAACCAACGGCCAGGGTTGTTGGGAAAAGGCCCTTGTCCTCATCAACATGGGGACAAGGTGCTTTGGGGTGGGGGGGCCGCACGGCTCCCCCCATGTTGAGGGCGCACGGCCTGGTACGGCTCAGGAGGGGTGGGGGCACTCGCTTGTCCCCACCCCCCTTCCTGACTGGCCAGGTTGCGTGCTCGGATAAGGGTCTAATATGGACTTTGGGGGGACCCCCATGCCGTTTTTTTCAGCATAGGGCTTCCCCTTTAAGTCCATACCAGGTGACGGGGCCAGCGACGTGGCGGCGACATTGACCTCCTGCGCTAGTCCTGGCTACCTGGAGCCGCGTTCAAAATGAACGGACTTTCCTCCGTGTGTGGGCAAGTCCGTTCATTTCAAAGGTACGGCAAACTCCCACCATAGTCCTTCGGACCTAGTCTGCCGGAAAAGTCCAGTTGTGTGTGGGCAGGTCCGCTCGTTTCTAAAGTCCGGTGGATCTCTGCTTCAAAGTCCGGTGGTTTGTCCGCCGGGCTAAGTCGTGTGATCGTGTGTACGCGGCATAAGACGCATAAACTGACCTTGAGGAACCGCCTTCAACCAGGGCTCAGTGACAGCTATCTGGAGGGATATATGAGTTTCAATCTGTCGGTTTAAAGAAAGTGGATGTCATAAATTTAACTCCCTTCACTGTAATCTTTAGATCGAAAAAAATTTTCTCCTCTAAACTGGCCTCGAAGTTGAACCTGATGCCCCTGTTGTTATCATTAAGGAGCATCATAAAGCTACGGAGCTCAGACTCACTGCCATCCCATAGGAGGAGGACGTCGTTGCTATATCTAGCCCACAGGACCAACTCTGGTCTCCTGTGGGTGTCGATGACGTCCTCCTCCCATCTGGCCATGAATAAGTTGGCCAAACTTGGGGCGTATTTCTCCCCCCATTGCCACGCCATGTCACGCCTCTATCTTGACGTTAAAATTTGTGATTAAACCAAAAGTAATTGTGATTTGCGGCATATTCAAGTAGCTCCATGATTAAATCAATCTGAGATGAAATTAAACCAGATCCCCTTACCAAAAAAAAACCGTAACCGCCTCTAGGCCCAAATGGTGAGGGATAAAGAGAGGTCGCATCCGCCGTAACTAGCCACAGTCCTCTCTTAGGAGTAATATCAGATACCATATTGATAACTTGTTAAGTATCCTTATAATATGATGGAAATTTCTGAACTAAAGGTTGATCAATATACTTGCCCCCACAGGAAGTAACCGAGTCAATCCCATTGACTATGGGATGGCCCCAGGGGCAAGTCTGATTTTTGTGTATTTTCGGGAGGTAATATATAACAGGCGTGCAGGGAACACTAGGTACCAAAAATAATTTTTATTTGTTATCAAGAATACCATCACAAAAGCCTTTATCAACAATGCTCTCTAGTTCTTTTTTTGTATTTTACAACTGGATCCCTACTAAGTGGGAGTATAGGTCTCACTATCACCCACGATACGGTGCATTTTCGTTAGATAATCACACCAGTCTAAAATCACTATCCCCTCCCACTTTTCTCAGGGTTTGTCAGCACCTGTTTGCTCGAATTGAAGATCCCAGTACCTAAGTTCTCTTTCTTTTTAGCTGACTGGATACGCCTCCCCCTCTGACTCCTCTCTTAACTCTAGCCTTTTTATGCCCTGATTGTTCCTTGGAAAACCCCAATTCTGATTGCTCTGATTACCTGGGGTCCATAATAGTGGTTCACTCTTGTTTGACCCTGACCTTGCTCATAGTTGCCCGTATAATATGAGTGACGGTTTCCTCTGGTGCCCCCATAGCTATAGCCCCCATCATTAGATCTATAACCCCCAGAGGCTTCAGAGTCAGATAAGGGAACGAATTGATTCTGTGTTGAAAAATTAGAACCATAGTTTCCATTCTCTCCATTATAACGAGTCAGATTAGGTTGCTCATAAGCTCGATTGTAAATGGAAGGTCCTGGTTTCACTGGGTAGTCGACCCATGGTTGTGGGGGGATTCCTTGCTGATAGTGATTATAGTTACTTCGTCTGGGATTCATATTTCTCCTATGGCCCCTAGAGGGGGCTGCTGGTTATGATTGTACGGGACCATTTTTGGGAGGTCTCGATTTATTCTTTGTCTTATTTTGTGGGACGTCCCTCCTTGGTGAGTGGTAAGGATCAACCCTACTCTTATACAATTAAGGGGAGTCTCTATTTGCCGGAGACTAGTTTTTTATTTTTACTTTCTCTTTTCTTCTCTTTCTTTTTTTTGCAATTATGTAGATATTAGTTATTTGCAAGGGGCATATTTGGATTTCTTATTACTCCATAATTTTTTTCTTTTTTGTGGGTTTTAAATGTAGTGATTTAGGTACCAGGTAATGGCCAAGGTGCAATTTGACTCTGGTCCACTAGATGTCACCTTAAACACTTTGAGGGTGGTCCCAAGATATACATTAGTCAGTTTTCCTGTATCCTTCAGTATGGAGGACTTTTTTTTAGAGAGATTATAGGCCTTACCTATAATAATATTTTTAAATTTTAGAATTTGAGTTTTTTTTTTGTGTGTGACACCATCATAGATATTTGTCTTTTTTTTTTTATACAAAGCGTTTATTGAAAATCCACATCAATGAAAAGGTACAGAAACAGTAACATATCATATACAAACAGGTGTTCAACTGTAGGATACCAAGAAATCAGTCCAAGATTCGAAAAATTCAAGCCAGTCCATAAGAGACCAAGCAAAAATTTGGGTGAATTGCATAAAGATGTCTACACCCCATAAGTCCTGGCAAGACAACACTCTATCAGTCTAGGATTATTTACCAATTGTCGCCCTAGGTCAAATGTAAATCATATAACTGGATAACTTTATAATAAAACGATTATTGAGGAAGGAGATCAACCTACACTACTTACGTGGGGAGGTGTAACATTCCCCAGTATAGAAACTAAACTGCGTCCTATCAAGTATCCAGTCCCAGCAGGGTCAGACCTGCGGGCTAAAGTGACAGAGAAAGAGAAAAAATAATGAATGAAGGTTCAGTGAGAAGGAGAGGCTAGAAGAATGAGTAACGTAAGCATTCCATGCTTAGAAGGAAGGCATAGATATTTGTCTTATGTTGGTGGCACATTTGATAGTGGCAATTTTTTTTCGTGTTTTAATCTTTTAATAAGCAATAGGTTTTACACTATCGGAGCATCTATGTTTTTTTACATGTTATGAGCGCCCACTAATGAGGCGATCTGGAGAGTAGCTAGTGAAAAAGCAGGCACGTTCGGTGCACTTTGAAGTTACAGCCGCGCCTAGAGTATAGTAGAGCAGAGTAGAGCCTTTCCTGATCCTCTGTAGTGAGGGATCACAACTATTTGGTAAGAAGTCATTCTCTCTACATGGTGGTGGATTGCACTTTGAAGATTCATCTCATCAGTGGATGGACTTTTCTCCTGAGTTTTGCACAGGTGAATGTGATATTTCATGGTTATTTCTACAGGGATTGTTTTGCTTGTTCTGTTATGGACTAAATTTTGGATAATTTTGTTTTTCACAAATGTTTATGATTTTTCAATTGTTCAATTTATGGTTTACTCCCATTCACATCTATAGGTTTAGTGTGATTCTGATTTTCTTTTCATACATTTTCTACTGTATTGGTGTTATATAGGAGAATTGCTGCTTCGATCATACAACACATTTTTCATTTACAGTCTTTTTGATATCTATCTTAGCGCAGTTTCTTTTCTTTTTTTCCCTAAACACTTCAAACGCCTCTGACAGTTTATGTGTGCATGGACACAAAGGCTAACATGGAGGGGCTTTTAGGAGCAGTTAAAAAAAAAACACCAACTGCCCCTAACAGCAGCTGTAAAAACATCCTGTGTGCATGAGCCCAAAAACTTAAAAAAAGAGATGCTGCAAAGTTAGGTTTTGATAAGCCAAACACATGAACATTCACAGATTGAACCTCACCTGTTCTCCAGCCTGTGACTCGCCTATGATGAAGCGATCTCCTGGGCCATCCGCAGCTGTGAAAATATTTAGACTAATAAATCACAAGGAGAAAAAACTGCATGAAAGCTAAAGACAACAGGATAAAGTTTGATGTAATCTTAAATTACTCTATTACAATATCGGAGCTTGCATAATTTCACATTACAATCTTGTCCATGCAATACAGTGATTTACCTCTTACTGCATATCCATCCTTCACTGATGCAGGGAATGGCGGTAAATTGTCTTTTGCATACACCTCTTGGGCAAGCACACGTCCCATTCCATCTAGGAGAAAAAAAAAAAGTATTAAAAGTTCAGCTAAAATGTATCAATTAAAATTGTTTAAGTAACATGATCATCAAAAGGCTCCAAAACCAAGCCTCCAATCTCACAAAGTAAATGGGACTGACAAGCCAACTAAACTGTGAAAATAAATTTATCAAAAAAACATATAAGGCAAATCAGTGAATTCTGGCACTCACCGCACAGCTGCCTGTGTCTTGGTCTCCACATTTAGACCCGTTTGCAATGCCATGAAACTGTGGTGCCACTGGTCAATTGCCAGTCAGGCCTAAGGGCTGAAACTACAATTATTGTAGAAAAAAAGATGCCTATGCATTTAGGCCCATTTCAATTGTCTTCCAATTGTGGTGTCACTGACCATTTTCTAGCCAACTATGCCTAAGGGGCTGTAGCTCTGTTTTTTTCCAGTTAAACACTATAGTCAAAAGACGGCTACATCACGAGCTTACTTCACCGGGAGGACGTCCCGTATGCCCTACCGGTAGAGTAAGCCCACACTGTAGCCATAGCTGACAGCGCGAGGAGAGAAGAAGAGAGCCAATAACCAACTTGTGTTAAAAGGACATCTGCACTGATTATCAGTGCAGTCCCAAAAGTACCCACTAGTGCTACCAGTCAGTGCCCATCAGTGCTACCAATCAGTGTCCATCAGCGTCTCCTCATCGGTGCCACATATCAGTGCTGACCATCAGTGCCGTCTATCAATTCAGCCTTAGTGCCCACCAGAGTGCTGCCTCATCAGTGCCACCTATCACTGCCCATCAGTACCACCTATCAGTGTAGCCTCATCAGCACACATCAGAAAAGGAGAAAAATTACCTGTTTGCAAAATTTTATACCAAACTATGAAAAAAAAGTTTGTTTAGCAAAAAATAAAAAACACAGTGGGGATTAAATACCACTAAAAGAAAGCTCTATTTGTGTAAAAACAATGTTAAAAACGTCATATGGGTACAGTGTTGCATGACCGCACAACTGTGATTCAAAGTGTGACAGTGCTGAAAGCTGAAAATTGCCTGGGCAGGAAGGGGGTAAAAGTGCCCAGTAGGTAAGTTTTTAAATTGGGAACGTCGGAATGTTGGCTGCTGGTATGAAATTATTTTAATTTTTATTTTTCAATTTAAAATAATGCAGTTTAGTGCTGCCAAAAAATAAGGGAAGCAAACTGCCATAAAACTGTCAGTGTCTGATATTTACCAAACCATACTTGAGGGCATTAGCTTAGAACGACACCTCCCTCTAGTTTCTTAATCTGTATTTTGGCCTTATAGGACTACAAATTCTGCTAAGCAAAGCAGTCCTAGTTCAATTGTTAAAAAATGGACACTATGTTGGTAAGCTACCTGAAAAAAAAGCATTTTATGAATCAGATAATAGTAAATTGTGGTGCTGCTGCTGTCTGTCAGCAAAGCTAATAAAAAAAAAAAAAATCCACAGAAAAATATGTGCATTCAAAGCAGGATGTTGTAGAGGCTGTCCCTGAAAACTGTGCTTTTCCTGAACACTATGGACAGTTTTAAGGCATCCATCAACTTTATTTAAAGCTAAATTTTGGGGATGGATTTTTTTTACCCTTACATATAGTTACAGTACATATTCTGTTATATTTTGTGCATGTAACAATGCATGCAGATCTTTTTTTAACAATCAACCAAGCTGCCCAGAACTAGTTATTGAGAGAGTCTGTTCCACAGCTCTTACTGTGAAGACAACTTTCTGTATGCGGAAGTTCCTCCTCCCCAATACAACTGATAATTTAATCTAGATAAATATAAATAAGGTGCTATACTTACTTATTCGGTTCAGCAGGCTTGCTTCTCTTCATGTGACCCGTCCCCTTAAGTTTTTCCACTTCACTGTCTAACCAGATCCAGTTCCCTAATATCATACCTTAAAAGGCAGGACCACCAGTCCTGCATTGTATAGGAAGACAGAGGACCCACCCACAACCCAGGATGTCGGACAACAGAGAAGAGCGCAGAGTACTGGGGGAGTGAAGGATAATAAAAGTATATCACCTTATTCATCATCCCCAAGGCAAAGCAAGCAATCAAAGCGGTAGTAAATTCAGATGTTACCCCAAATCAGCAATTGCATGTTGCTGTTTAGCAGCTATGCGCCGCACACAGAAGGCAAAGCGAACAGTAGAATAGTGCCACAGCTAGCTGCCTGCAGTGCTGATTGAATAAAAATTTCCTGTTATGGAAACGTTTTCCCCAGTAGGGCTTTAAAACAGCAATATGACAGTCAGATTAGATATTCTTAATTGGTATATAAAGAGTAATTTATTATTATTTTTGTTATTTTTTATTATTGTCAATGTATACATTTATCACAGTGTCATTCTGTCCCAGAAATAGAGCTAACCAAAATAATTCAATAAATCAATATGATAATGTAATAAAGGTATATAGGTAGTTTATCTTAATTAATAAGGTGCAGTCAGGTTTATAGTAACAAATTAATCTCGATAAGCCCAAACTACTTACAAGTCTATACGAACTACATTATTATACAAGGTAAACTATATTATAATATGAACTATATTATTATACAAGGTATATCACATCACTACATACATTTTCACATTTGTGTTCCTTTTCTTTATTATTATTTATCTTTTATTATTTAGCATTTATCATTACTATTTTTATTCACACCATGGCAGCATTTGAACCACTTCATTCACATCATCAATTCGCACACAGCACACGTTTCGACTGTACTGATTGTCAGTCCTTTACACTTGCACGTATTTTTCTAATGTTATACTCCTATACACCTTATTAATTAACATAAACTACCTATATACCTTTATTACATTATCATATTGATTTATTGAATTATTTTGGTTAGCTCTATTTCTGGGACAGAATGACACTGTGATAAATGTATACATTGACAACCTCTATTTGCTGACAGTCTCTATATGCATATTTAGAAAGACTCACATTATTATTATTTATTTATTTAATTTTCCTAAATTACTAAATGGCTATTTTTGGGTGTTCATTGCAGGCGTGTACCCCTCCTTCCCTCCAGCTGCATGTACAGTATGGCTCCTTGTAAGCCCTTCGGGGTGGGCTCTTCTCCCCTGGGGAGGTGGGGGCGGCCTATAAGGCCCTCTGGATTTTTCAAAACGGCTCCCATTATTTCTGGTTACAAGAACACTCTTGAGTGGTAAATATACCATATCGCTTATTTAATGTGACTAATAACGACATGTCTCCTCAAATTTTGAATATATGTCATATTGTTTAGATCCTTTTGGCCCCCTGAAGAGACCGCACAGGTCGAAACGTGTCGGGCCTCATATATTATACAACATTATGTAATGTAACAATGTGCTTAAATGTATTTGTTAATTGGAGAGTCTAATTTATATTGTATATACTGTATTTAATTATACTAGATAATGGACATTATTCTAAATAAATTACTCTTTATATATCAATTAAGAATATCTAATCTAAACAAGCCAGTTCGAGAGAAGACAATCATTAGATTGACTTCTCTGGAACAATAGGAATGGCCATAGATGGATCAAAATTCGGCTGGTCTCTCCTGAACTGCATGAATTTCGATTCATCTATTGCCAGCTTAGGAAGTTTTAATTATAACAATGGGATGAATGAGGTCTCACAATACAAAAAAAATAGGTGAGACAATAAAAGCAGAGTTCACTTTACAGCTGCTTTCTTAAACAGGATAAACTAAATCCCCCGAGTAGTCTCTGTCATTATCCTAAATCTTATGACATGTTTGTGTTTGTTGGCAGAAGACAGTGTACTGCAAATAAAAGTAACTTACCTCTGTAATTTATGATTTCAGTCCCAAGAACTGGAGTCATTTCCAGGACAGTAATAAAGGCTTTATCCATGGATGTTAGTGGAAACGGAGACATGCGGTGTCTTCTTGCTACCTTGGTGATATCAACGGCACTATGACCTTTAGAATAAAAGATACTGAGAATGAACATTTGAAAAATATAAAACAATTTTCTATTTGAACATTAGAAATAATAGTTACTCTGTGTACACTTGCATTAGTTAATGTTGTGATTGAAAATAAATTGCCATAGTTATGAAAAGATATATTATATGCATAAAGGCTCTACTTACTGAGGTTTTAGCTGCTGAACTGAATCATAAATCATACCAGATATTAGTTTCCTATCAATGTGCCAACAATTCTTATTATTCTTGCATTTAAGTGACTGCATACAGTTTGTTTTGGCAGTCAAATTACAACAAATGGCTTATTAGTGCAGAAGTTATTTATACCACTGTTGCTTTGCAAACCCAAAAGAAGAAGGAATTTTTCATTGCTCCAAAATAATGTAATAGACAGAAAACATTATTTCAGTTTGCGACTGACAATGAGCATTAGTACAATGACATGCTTGGTCTTCTTCCCTTTGCTCTTGCTGCCCTTTGTCAGCTAACATATCTAAAGCCAAAACTTTCTTCTTTCCTTCTTCATTTTGGAAAATAGTTGGTAATAGTTAAAACCACTTTTTTTTTGCCCTCTACTGCTTCTCATTGGGTAAATTGACCTTTACTTCCTTCCCTATAGACACACAAAAAGAGAAAATAAATCTCTCCAAGTTGAGGGAAATCTCCTCTTAAACTGAAAGTAAACTCTCCTATCATTTTCAGCCAAGGAAGCTGCCATCTTGACCTCTATTTAATCTGCAACTGCCATGATGCTGCACATGTGATCCTTTATGACATCAGTCATTGGATGGTTTGACAGTTTGGTTGAGAGCACAACCAATGTGACAGCTAGCATTTTTGGCATGCCGGGAATGTTAACGTTTTTTTAAATAGATGGGTTTACTTCTGCTTTAAGTTGGCCACTAAAACAAAGATCTATGTGGTCTGTTATATTTATCTCATTCTTATCCTTTGTATAAAATTCATATACTGTACAAGGAATGTATACAGAAAAAATCGTAATAAGATAAAAACACAAATGGACACTGTCTTTCTTATTATGGATTTCTTTGTACCTTTTTTGCCCAATGGACAGTTCTGTAACTGCCACCTTTTAGAGATGTTAGCATAACAAAAAAATATCTACTCAACTTCTGACCTTTCAGCTACATGGGGTCACCCTGCCTCAAGGAGTTGCAGAATTTGTGTCCAGTTTTGTTGACATTTGCTCAAACTTTACTTCATTTAAAACAAAATAACACACAGACAAATTTCTACCCACACAAAGGTATTTTGTGATTTATTAGTATAATCTAATTGAGGACCTTAGTCATCTAAAGTACATCATGTCAGAAGCAGCAAATTACAAGTAAAAAGGGCACACTCGCTATGGCAGCAGTCAACCCTCATAAGACACAAATTGAAAGAAAGTATGAAAAAGCAGCCAAAAACTAGGTCAAAGATTCTGTGTTACAAAACAAAGAGCTATTAGCAGTGCCAACATGCACAAGACTGAATAAGTAGATGCTGATTCTGGAGACTTGCAGGTAGAGGCCAGGAACATTCTCATTTGCTTAGGGCCAAGCAATGAGCCTGATTTGCTGCACAAAAAATTGTATATTAGCAGTTGTGTGCGCTTATAGACCTTGGAAAAATTCACTTTTTAAAAAAAGTAATAAATGCACATATTTTTGCTGGTAAGTATATTTGCTTACATCAGGCTAAAACTAGGCAAAGGCACATGATGCAAGTGGCAGAAGCACTGGTTGTCACAGCTTAAAATTGGTAAATTAAACTGGGGGAGACTGTTTTGGTAGGAAAAGTGTACTTGATAGCTTAGAATGGGTAGCCCAAATCAGGTATCTAAGGACTGAGTTGCTTCCCTTCAAAAAGAAGAGCCTGCAGCCAGTGAAATCTGACTGTGCAAACCATTACTCTTGCAGCAGCAGTTGTGGAGGACATATGTCCATGTTTAAACATGTCTTGCCTGCAACAGCCAGGAGTCAATATTACATGTAGTCGGAGTTAAGCAAAAGTGAGCGATTGTTGAAAAGAAGACTTAGTCAATGAATGAGCATACTGGAGTTTGAGTAACAGACTCTGAGAGGACCAGTCAAGTAGACAAAACGGCATGACAATTAGCCAAGATGCTGGAAAATCTTTAATTTCTGCAACTTTGTTACATTTCATTGTCATATAAAAGTGGGAAGGAACACTGAATTTTAGGCAACTCCCTTACAAAAAAAAAAATCTGTACCCTTCTCCTATTTTCAACCATTATATGCCACGTACTCTTCTTCTGCACATATTGCCCCATTAACATACCCTTAGGTACTTCTCTCCTTTGCACTGACTGCTCCTTCACATATTGCCCATTCTGACAATCTCTGCTACTCCTCTCCAAAAAATGCCAATGCATGTTTCATGTCAGACACCCCTCTGAGACTATAAGGGGTTGTCCTGAGTGAACAATACAAAAGAATAGGAATGTGGACACCTTCACTCACTTTAGTTATATTGATTTTGTTCAGCATTGGGAAATACACAACAAACAAAAGTCAGAAAATTGTGCCAAGGATTATCTTATAAATGTATAAATCTTATATATTCATGTGTTCAGCTTTTAAAGTGAAAAGTAAAGGTGAGTAATACAATTTGTGTAAATTAGAAATTGACCCAGAATAGACTAATTAGGTTGATGTAGAAGCTGAGTTACACCTAAAAGGTCTTCGCTATTTTTAGTTCTGATGACTTTTGTCAGGCTTTTTCATATTCTCTTACATGGAAGTTCCTCCTCCCCTGTGCTTGCAGATATCTCAGACACAAATGCCATATAAAAACATTTCAAGAACACAGCAACTGACGTTTTCTTAATGCGTTGGTGTTTCAGTGTGCCATTTCTATAGCGGACAAGGTTTAGAATAATATACAATGCTGAAAATGTGTTTTAACAGGCACCAGGAGAGGGGTACTTAGGGCAAGCCAGTAAGCAGTCTATACAGGAGAAGAGTGCAGAGGGTTTTAGAGCAGAAAGTCTGTGTAGGAGAGAAGTGCATAAAGTATGCCAGTGGGCAATATGTGCAGGAGAGGAGTGTTGAGGATATGACTACAGAAATAAAATTTAGGAGAGTTGCAAAAGTGTGGAAGGATATAAGATTGTATTGCTTCTTAAAACCCGTTATCATAAGTTTTCTTCATGAAACCACCTGTTAGACTCCTCTTGCTTCCTCTGTTACCATCACATAAAGATCAGGGACACTGAGTCCCCCAGAGCTAGCTTACTGCACTGATACACTAAAGCTCTGAAACCAAACACGATAGGTTGCTGAGGGAAAAACCGAAAAAAAAACACAAGTGGCCACGCAAACACCATTGTGTGGCTGTATTTCTGGTTTGTCACAGAACTACAGGTACAGTGTTTCCATTTCTGGCTTGGGTTACATTTTACTGCTTACAGTTCTTCTTTATTGATACTTATCCCACTAAGATATTAGCCCTTGTACACACGGTCGGAGAATCCGTCGGAATGTGTCCTATCGGACCGTGCCGTCGGATAATCCGACTGTGTGTGGTATGAATCGGACTGATTCCGTCGGAATATCCATCGGACCCAATTTTCCAACATGTTGGAAATATTTCCTGACCAACTGGGCCAGTCGGGCATACTCCGATCATGTGTAGCAAATTTTGATCGGACCAAGTGCCACGCATGCTCAGATCAAATTCCTACATCAAAGCTATTGGCTACTAGCCTGAATGTAGTCCCATCGTAACGAAATTACGTCATCACGTTCTGAAAGATCGGATTTTTCGACAACTTAGTCCGACCGTGTGTATGCAACAGTTTCGGACAAGATCTGACGGAGAAAATCCGACGGATTTGGTTGTCGAAATCTCCGACCGTGTGTACAGGGGCTTAGAGTCTAGTGCTATAGTTTTACCATTAAGCTACTGGGGATAAATAGCGTATCCAACTTTGGTTTAAAAATTCCTCTCCCTGCACTGCTCGAGAATGGACTATATTTTTTTTACAAAACTACCTGGGACCAGTCAACTATAGTTTAGTGAAGCTTTATGGGACTGATCACAGGTAGGGTCATTAACCACTTTGCATCCAGGCCAATTCTGACATTTCTCTCCTACATGTAAAATTCATAATTTTTTTTGCTAGAAAATTACATACAGTGGTGTGAAAAAGTGTTTGCCCTCCTCCTCATTTCCTGTTCCTTTGCATGTTTGTCACACTTAAGTGTTTCGGAACGTCAAAACAAATTTAAACAATAGTCAAGGACAACACAAGTAAACACAAAATGCAATTTGTAAATGAAGGTGTTTATTATTAAAGGTGAAAAAAAATCCAAACCATCATGGCCCTGTGTGAAAAAGTGATTGCCCCCTAAACCTAATAACTGGTTGGGCCACCCTTAGCAGCAACAACTGCAACCAAGCGTTTGCGATAACGTGCAATGAGGCTTTTACAGCGTCCTGGAGGAATTTTGGCCCACTCATCTTTGCAGAATTGTCCTAATTCAGTTACATTAGAGGGTTTTCGAGCATGAACGGCCTTTTTAAGGTCATACCACAACATCTCAATAGGATTCAGGTCAGGACTTTGGCTAGGCCACTCCAAAGTCTTCATTTTGTTTTTCTTCAGCCATTCGGTGGTGGACTTGCTGGTGTGTTTAGGATCATTGTCCTGCTGCAGAACCCAAGTTCGTTTCAGCTTGAGTACACGAACAGATGGTCGGACATTCTCCTTCAGGATCTCTTGGTAGACAGCAGAATTCATAGTTCCTTTTATCACGGCAAGTCTTCCAGGTCCTGAAGCAGCAAAACAGCCCCAGACCATCACACTACCACCACCATATTTTACTGTTGGTATAATGTTCTTTTTATGAAATGCAGTGTTCCTTCTACGCCAGATATACTTGGACACACACCTTCCAAACAGTTCCACTTTTGTCTCATCGGTCCACAGAATGTTGTCCCAAAAGTCTTGGGGATCATCAAGATGTGTTGTGGAGAAATTGAGACGAGCTTTGATGTTCTTTTTGCTCAGCAGTGGTTTTCTCCTTGGAACTCTGCCATGCAGGCCATTTTTGCCCAGTCTTTTCCTGATGGTGGAGGCATGAACGCTGACCTTAACTGAGGCAAGTGAGGCCTGCAGTTCCTTGGACGTTGTTGTGGGGTCTTTTGTGAACTCTTGGATGAGTCGTCACTGCGCTCTTGGGGTAATTTTGGGCGGCCGGCCACTCCTGGGAAGGTTCACCACTGTTCCATGTCTTCGCCATTTGTGGATAATGGCTCTCACTGTGGTTCGCTGGATTCCCAAAGCTTTGGAAATGGCTTTATAACCCTTTCCAGACTGATAGATCTCAATTACTTTCTTTCTCAATTGTTCCTGAATTTCTTTGGGTCTCGGCATGATGTGTAGCTTTTAAGGATCTTCTGGTGGACCTTACTGTGTCAAGCAGCTCCTATTTAAGTGATGCCTTGATTGTGAACAGGTGTGGCAATAATCAGGCCTGGGTGTGGCTAGAGAAATTGAACTCAGGTGTGGACAACCACAGTTATAGTATGTTTTAACAAGGGGGGCAATCACTTTTTCACACAGGGCCATGATGGTTTGGATTTTTTTTCACCTTGAATAATAAACACCTTAATTTACAAATTGCATTTTGTGTTTACTTGTGTTGTCCTTGACTATTGTTTAAATTGGTTTGATGTTCCGAAACACTTAAGTGTGACAAACATGCAAAGGAACAGGAAATGAGGAAGGGGGCAAACACTTTTTCACACCACTGTAGAACCCCCAAACATTATATATGTTTTTTTTAGCAAAGACCCTAGAGAATACAATGGCGGTTGTTGCAACTTTTTATCTTGCACGGTATTTGCGCAGCAATGTTTCCGAACGTGTTTTTTTCAGAAAAAAAAACTGTTTCATGCTTAAAAAAAAACAAAAGAAACAGTAAAGTTAGCCCAATTTTTTTACATAATGTGATAGATGAAGATACGCCGAGTAAATAGATACCCAACATGTCACGCTTCAAAATTGCACGTGCTCGTGGAATGACGCAAAACTTTGGTATTTAAAAATCCCCACTGGCGACGCTTTAAATTTTTTTACTGGTTACATGTTTTGCGTTACAGAGGAAGTCTAGTGCTAGAATTATTGCTCTCGCTCTAACGTTCATGGCGATACCTCACATGTGTGGTTTTCACACCGTTTTCATATGTGGGCGGGACTTACGTATGCGTTCGCTTCTGCGTATGAGCTCACGGGGACAGGGGCGCTTTAATTAAAAAAAAATGTTATTGTTAATTTTACGTTTATTTTTTTAGTTTGACACTTAAAAAAAAAAATGAAAAAAAAATTGATTACTTTTATTCCTATTACAAGGAATGTAAACATCCCAGGAATATGGCACGATCGGACCTATTTACAGTGAGATATGGGGTCAATAAGACCCCCATATCTCACCTCTAGGCTGGGTAGTCTAAAATAATAATAAAAAAAAACGATCACGGCTTCCCAGCCAAATCGGCGCCGTTATTTTGAATGCAGAGGCTGGGCGTGATGTTATGACGTCACGCCCGGCCTCTGCATTCAAAATAACGGGTCCACCGGAAATCTCTATGGTATCATCCGGGGGCCAGCAGATCCTGTGACCGACTCACCAATGGAAGCGGTGAGTCGGTAGAAGCACCGGAGGGCGGCGGGGGGGTGTCCCCTCCCGCCGCCCGTAAGAATGATCAAGCGGTGGAACAGCCACTATGATCATTCTTATCGTGCAGGGAATCGCCGACTTAAAATGACGATATCTGGATGATGTCTGTGACCTCAGGCATCATTCAGATATAACCACCGAAAGCCGAGGCTGTCCCTGGACGTCCAACTGGCGCGAAGTGGTTAAGTATTTGAATTGTATTTTTCACTATGCTTTTAACCTTTTCTAAAGAGCATATACATAATATATGCCAGTGATAGTGAACCTTGGCACCCGAGATGTTTTGGAACTACATTTTCCATGATGCTCATACACTCAGCAGTATAGTTGAGCATCATGGAAAATGTAGTTCCAAAACATCTGGAGTGCCAAGGTTCGTCATCACTGGTAGATGCAGTCTTATGGAAGTGGGTCTTGTTTTCTGAGGCTGTATATACAGTATCTCACAAAAGTAAGTACACCCCTCACATTTTTGTCAATATTTTATTCTATCTTTTCATGTGACAACATTGAAGAAATTACACTTTGCTACAATGTAAAGTAGTGAGTGAAGAGCTTATATAACGGTGTCAATTTGCTGTCCCCTCAAAATAACTCAACACACAGCCATTAATGTCTAAACCGCTGGCAACAAAAGTGAGTAGACACCTAAGTGAAAATGTCCAAATTGGGCCCAAAGTGTCAATATTTTGTGTGGCCACCATTATTTTCCAGCACTGCCTTAACCCTCTTGGGCATGGAGTTCAACAGAGCTTCACAGGTTGCCACAGGAGTCCTCTTCCACTCCTCCATGAGGACATCATGGAGCTGGTGGATGTTAGAGACCTTGCGCTCTTCCACCTTCCGTTTGAGGATGCCCCACAGATTCTCAATAGGGTTTAGGTCTGGAGACATGCTTGGCCAGTCCATCTTTATCCTTAGCTTCTTTATCAAGGCAGTGGTCGTCTTGGAGGTGTGTTTGGGGTTGTTATCAAGTTGGAATCCTACCCTGCGGCCCAGCCTCTGAAGGGAGGGGATCATGCTCTGCTTTAGTATGTCAAAGTACATGTTGGCATTCATGGTTCCCTCAATGAACTGTAGCTCCCCAGTGTCGGCAGCACTCAAGCAGCCCCAGACCATGACACTCCCACCACCATGCTTGACTGTAGGCAAGACGCACTTGTCTTTGTACGCCTCACCTGGTTGCCGCCACACACGCTTGACACTATCTGAACCAAATACATTTATCTTGGTCTCATCAGACCAGAGAGCATGGTTCCAGTAATCCAAGTCCTTAGTCTGCTTGTCTTCAGCAAACTGTTTTAAGGCTTTCTTGTGCATCATCTTTAGAAGAAGCTCGATTCTGGGATGACAGCCATGTAGACCAATTTGATGCAGTGTGCAGTGTATGGTCTGAGCACTGACCGGCTGACCCCCCCCCCCCCACCCCTTCAACCTCTGCAGAAATGCTGGCAGCACTCATACGTCTATTTTCAGACAACCTCTGGATATGATGCTGAGCACGTGCACTCAACCTCTTTGGTTGACCATGGTGAGGCCGGTTCTGAGTGGAACCTGTCCTGTTAAACCGCTGTATGATCTGGGCCACCATGCTGCAGCTCAGTTTCAGGGTCTTGGCAATCTTCTTATAGCCTAGGCCATCTTTATATAGAGCAACAATTCTTTTTTTCAGATCCTTAGAGAGTTCTTTGCCATGCGGTGCCATCTTGAACTTCCAGTGACCAGTATGAGAGAGTGAGAGTGATAATACCAAATTTAACACACCTGCTCCCCATTCACACCTGGGACCTTGTAACACTAACAAGTCGCATGACACTGGGGAGGGAAAATGGCTAATTGGGCCCAATTTGGACATTTTCACTTAGGGGTGTACTCACTTTTGTTGCCTGTGGTGTAAACATTAATGGCTGTGTGTTGAGTTATTTTGAGGGGACAGCAAATTTACACTGTTCTACAAGCTATACACTCATTACTTTACATGACAGCAAAATGTAATTTCTTCAGTGCTGTCACATGAAAAGAGTTTGTGCTGAGAATGCACTGCCCAGTGTGCTCCCAAGCCCAGAGTCAGTGGCAGCTCTGGATCTTGTACTAACGAGCAGGAAATGGGAGTTCCTAATCACCTGATCACTTTGTTAGCCTCTGTTGGCACAGCCAGTGCAGTACAGTCTGCCACGGTTTTCTCCTCTTGAACTGAGAAAAAGATACATTGTATTTTTTTCTCCTTGCTAGAGGAGAACATTGCAAACAACAAAAAAGGTGTAAAAAATAGTAATAAATAAAAAATAAATATAAAATAGCAAGATAAGTGTTTGATCTAGGTTAGTGTCAGGGGAAGAGCTAGGGTCAGAGGCTATGGTCAGTGTATTGTATTTTAAATTTAGTATCCATGTCAGTGTATTTTAGGTAGGATTACTAAAGCAAAATAAGCACTATTATCCTGTTTTTGGGCCCTACTATGGATATAAACACCAAATAGCATACACATGTGGTATTGCTGCAAACATGAGGAGCAGAATAATTTCTTTTGGATTGTAGGTTATGATAATAGCAAAGGATTTTTTTTTTTTTTTTTTTTACTATTTTGGGCCTGATTTCCTTTGATAAAGAAAATCAGGAGATATCTATTACGGTTTGCCTCAAAAATGAAAGTCCAATTTGTCATGAAAAACACAAGGTATAATTCACCTGTATACAAGTATTTGCTATATGTACAGTTTCACCAACACCTATCAAAGATGCAAAACTGTTTGTACGTTAAGATTTGTTCTACTCTCCATCACAAAGGGGTTAAACCAGGGCTCAAGTCTTGTGGGAAAGCAAGGGAATGACGTTCCTGTACTTTTTACACAGCAAGAACGCCGTTCCTGTTAGCAGCCGTATGTGAGCTGTCCTCCCTCCCCTCGGCCCTCCTCCTCCAGCGGCCGTTATAGTATACAGGCTCAGCAGCCTTAATTAAATCCCGGAATGTGCCTGCCAATCTGCAGCGATTTATCCCCTCTGCAATACTGTCATTGGCTGCTAGAACCGCCAATGTCCTAGCAACCAATGACAACACCTATGCTCCCCGCCCTATCCAGCAAGTTCCTCTGCCCAGCTCCTGACTCCTTCAGCACGCTCCTTCTTCAAGCTCCTTCTTCAAGCTCTACACCCGCCCCCTGTTTGCAATGACTTATCCATTTACATTTTCTACTTTTTTTCTACTTTCTACTGATGGTGACACGTTTATGGGGTCACTCTGATCCGGACATCTGCTCTCTGATGGAGGCACTCTGATGGGGACACTTTTATGGGGTCACTCTGATGAGGACACTGATCCGGACACCTGCTCTCTGATGGGGCACTGTGATGGGGTCACTGTGATGGCGACACCTGCTCTCTGATAGGAGCACTGGTAAGGCCGCAATGCACCGATAAGGCTGCATTGCTGGGCACTGGTGGGGCTGCATTGATGGGCACTGGTGAGGCTGCATTGATGGGCACTGGTGAGGCTGCATTGATGGGCACTGGTGAGGCTGCATTGATGGGCACTGGTGAGGCTGCATTGATGGGCACTGGTGAGGCTGCATTGATGGGCACTGGTGAGGCTGCATTTGATGGGCACTGGCAAAGCTGTATTTGATGGGCACTGATCAGGCTGCATTTAAAAAGCACTGGTAAAGCTGCATTTGATGGGCACTGGTAAGGCTGCATTTATGCACTGATCATGCTGGATTTGATGGGCACTGAGGAGTGAGCGGCCCAGGGCCTGGGCCCCCCTTTGCACAATCAATACAGACAGCCTGAGGAGAGAGGCCCTGGGCTGGCACACTTAGCACTCCCGACATAACTCCTCCGCACAGACCAACACATGTGTGCAGACACCTTGTGCCAGGAGGGGCCCCACATATTGGAGAATGCATAGAAACATAGTGAAGGAGGGGATCCTAGAGCTCAGAAAGACCCTGCATAGAAAAAGTGCAGAAGGGCACCCCAGTAATTGCAGCTTGTTTTAGAAATTCCCTGCGAGGGAACAATTATCACACAATGTGGTGTTTTTTTGTTAGTATAGCATACAGGTTAAATTATTTTGTTGCAACATCTGTTATATATATATACACATACACACACTTTATACACATACTTTCTTATTTTTGAGATGAGGGGGAATCTTGCATAAGTTCCCACACCTTTTTCCCAGGACTTGACCCCTGGGTTAAACTAGTAGTCTACTTGAATAATTACTCACTTCACGCCGAGCATACGCAGATGTGCATACTCGGCTTTCGGGGGTTATACCAGGATGATGCCGATCATCCCGGTACCGTTGTTTACAGCAGGCGATTGGCTTTCTAGGTATAACAACAGATGCAGCTAAAAAGCAGCTCAGCCGTTATACCGGAAGAGCGGGAGGTCCCCCCTCCCGTCGCTCTTCCCGGGCCTCCCGTTCCACCGGAAGGCCCGATCGAACATTCGCTGCTTCCGACAGCTAGTGACAGACTGGAATGAAGACAGAAACGGCTTTGTTCCAGTCTCCTGGATGTAAACATGGAAGCAACGTCATGGGCGGCACAGTGGTGTAGTGGTTAGCACTCTTGCGTAGCAGTAAGAAGGGTTGCTGGTTTGAATCCCAACCACGACACTACCTGCCTGGAGTTTGCATGTTCTCCTTGTGCCTGCGTGGGTTTCCGTCGGGTACTCCGATTTCCTCCCACAATCCAAAGACATGCAGGTAAGTTAATGGGCTTCTGTCCAAAATTGGCCCTAGTATATGAATGGGATTGTGGGCTACTTGAGGATAGGGACCAATGTGAGTGTGCAATGTACAGGGATAGGGACAGTTGTAGACACTCACTCAGGTTGAACTGGATGGACTGGTGTCTTTATTCAACCTTAATAACTATGAAACGTCACTTCCTGTTTACTCAGCTACTAATGGCGATGGATTTTTTAAAATATACAGTATTCAGATGCACCGTTTTCAGTGATCTGAATACTTTGAAGTGCAAATGAGGGATCGGAGGTCTTTTAGACCTTCGATCCCTTCATAAAGCGTACCGGTCACCACCTATTACTGTGACAGCAATAAAAGTGATCAAATAAAAAAAAAAAAACACACAACTTAATAATATAAAAATAAAAAAATTTCAAAGCGCCCCGTCACCGCGAGCTCGCACAGCAAAGAAAATGAATACAGAAGTCGCACCCGCATATGTAAACGGTGTTCAAATCACACATGTGAGGTATCGCCACGATCGTCAGAGTGAGAGCAATAATTCTCATACTAGACCTCCTCTGTAACTCTAACCTGGTAACCGTAAAAAATTTAGATTTTTAGGTACTAAAGTTTGACGCCATTCCACGAGTGCGTGCAATTATAAAGCGTGACATGTTTGGTATCTATTTACTCGGCGTAACATCATCTTTCACATTATAAAGATAAAGATCAAAAAGATGAAGGAGATTTAGTAGGAAGAGACAGCACTTTACATTACTGAATCTTCATAACTGATAAAAAGTCACCTGATAACATCTTTAAATGGGAAAGCCTTTCAGTACTGAGAAATGATAGAGATCTCAATTGAATCAGATTTCTAATTCAGCATGCAGAACTGCATTGATAAATAAACATTATCCATTTTTTTAAACAATAAGGGCATATTTTGCAAAATAGAAAGGTACAGTCATGAACAGACGTGCTGACCTGCAATTGTATGAAGACTGTAGTAAAAAAGTTGCAAAAAGCAGTTGGCACTGAAAAGTACTGAAAAGCAGTACTAACTGCAACCTCAACAAATTTGAAGTCCTGACCTAAGTTGAGCACCACTTTATAGAAGTTAAATACTAGTTTATTTATTTTTTCATTAATTTATATTGGCAATTCTGAAGAGAGTTAATTTTAACTACTTCAGCCCCAGAAGAATTTACCCCCTTCCTGACCAGAGCACTTTTTTGCGATTCAGCACTGCGTCCATTTAACTAACAATTGTGCAGTCGTGCAATGTGGCCCCCAAACAAAATTGACGTCCTTTTTTCCCCACAATTAGAGCTTTCTTTTGGTGGCATTTGATCACCCCTGCGGTTTTTATTTTTTGCGCTATAAACAAACAAAAAAAAAAGAGTGCCAATTTTTTAAAAAAAACATTTTTTTTACATTTTGCTATAATAAATATCCCCCAAAAACATATTAAAAAAACATTTATTTTCCTCAGTTTAGGCCGATACGTATTCTTCTACATATTTTTGGTAAAAAAAATTTCAATAAGCGTTTATTGATTGGTTTGTGCAAAAGTTATAGCGTTTACAAAATAGGGGATAGTTTTATGGCATTTTTATTAATAATTATTTTTTACTAGCAATGGCGGCGATCATTTTTATCATGACTGTGACATTATGGCGGACACATTGGACATTTTTTGGACCGTGTCATTTATACAGCAATCAGTGCTATACAAATGCACTGATTCCTGTGTAAATGACACGCAGTGAAGAAGTTAACCACTAGGGGTAGTTAAGTGTGTCCTGGGGAGTGTTTCTAACTGGGGGCATGGCTATATGTGACATGTCACTGATCTCTGCTCCCGATCACAGAAAGCAGAGATCAGTGACACTGTCACTAGGCAGAACAGGGAGATGCTTGTTTACATTAGCATCTCCGTGAGACGATCGTGGCATTCGAGTCCTCGGGACCCGCAACCTGACTCACGGAGCTTGCCGTGGGTGCGCCTGCAGACCACCTCTTAAAGGGCAATGTACAGGTACGTTAGTCTGCCTGTACAAGTCCTTCTACCGACGTATATCAGCGTGAGGCGGTCGGAAAGTGGTTAGTGCAGTTACACCCATATATAAGGTATAACATGTAACATGTTACTTTCTTTTTAAGTCTCGCCACCCCCTGACCCCCTGCTATGACAGTGGGTGGAGGATCCTTTCCCCGCAACCCGCTGTCCCAATTTAAAAATAATGTGTCTGTGCAGTGCTCCTCCTACACAGCTGTGATCATTCATTCACATAAATCTGTGAATGAATGAACTACAAGTCCCACCTTCCACTGCCGCACATGGCTTGAAGTTCTCAATGAACTGTGTGGGCGCTAATGAGCATTCCTAGTTCATTGATTCTTCAGCATGTTTATAGAGAAAAACCGCGTATAGTACTGGTTGTGTCCCGTATTAATAAGTTATGTTGAATCTGAAATAGATCTGCAAATGGTGTTTTCCTTTTAACCCCCTGGCCTAGTCCTTAGTGCAGAGGGGCAGCATATTTGCATGAATTGCTGCCCATACACCTGTGTCGAGAGCGCGTGTGCTGCACGCTCCCGACACAGTTCGGTCATTTAACCGAAAGCTCCCGATCCCTCCTTGCAATCTGGAGTTTTAAGATCACGTGACCGCCATGACACCAATTATGATGGTCACATGTTCTTAAGCCCCGCCTCCTAGGCATCATAAAGCTTTTAAAAGGCCCGAAGGTGTCGTTGCTAAGAGGTTAATGTGATGCTAGTGACATAGTGAGCACGGTGATGCACACATTGCAATATTATTCTCCACAAAAAAATGCATAAAAAGTCAATCTCAAATGTTATCTCTGCGCTCCTTTTGATTTATTTCAGCACTATTGTAGGATTTTCTTTTAAAGCGGAGTTCCACCCAAAAGTGGAATTTCTGCTCACCCGATTGCTCCCCCCCCGGTGCCACAATTGCCACCTTTCAGGGGGGAAGGGGAAGCAGAGGGGGATGAGGATCACAGGTATATGCACCCACTTCCGGGAATAGATGCCCACGGGAGTCACGCCCCTTCCCGCACCCCCCCCCCCCCACTGTCTCCTGGGAAACATACAGGTCCCAGGAGATAGCGGGGACCATTTAGGCCGTAACGCTTCACTTCCTGACCCCCTAACCAAGAATGGCGGCTGCAGCAGTCGAGAGCCGAGCGATTGATGGGCTTTGGCTGCCGACATCGCTGGACTCCAGGAAAGGTAAGTGTCCATTTATTACAAGTCAGCAGCTGCAGTATTTGTAGCTGCTGGCTTTCAATAATTTGTTTAGGTGCACTCCCGCTTTAAATAATAAAAAATGTGGCTATTTATTTCATTTATGGCCAATACATTAAACTTTGCTCTTTAAACACAAAAATTTTAAAACTGTTTATAGAGACCCTAAAACAGTGTGCCTGTTATAACCACCCATAGTGCTGTTGGAATGAACCCCAGTGTGCTACGTTTACCCCAAATGAATTCTAACGTTTACTCCTTACATTTAATTTCTAAGAAGTTCAAAATTGTACTTACTGAATTGAAAAATTAAAGAAGTAGAAAACAGTTGAATACACAAAATATTGCATTAAAAAGTAACTCATCTTTCACAAACAATATGATATAAATTGACATAATTGATATAATTTGGCAGGCTGTCAATTAGAAAGCCTAACTCAAGGCCCATCCACTTATTGTTTGCTGAGAAAATTGCAAAAAAGGGGTACCCCGGGGGATTTCATGGGCAAAGGATGTTAACCAGAAAAGGGAGTAACAAGCATATAAAAATATACAAAATGTATTAAATACAAAACAGTAGTAAAGTAGGTACATAGGGTATATAAACCTAAAAACAAATTAGTCAGAGTGGATTGTTACATAACAGCTATAAGCCAAAATAAACAGTTGATCTCATGGTAGGAGGTCAAATGGAGTGCGTGTGCATAGAAGTCCCAACATGTTTTGGAATACAGGTATGCGTGATAAATTCCTTCTTCAGGGACTGATTAGAAATAAGCTGTTTTTTGTAATATAACTATCTTTAGCGAATTAAAGTGCACATCAGGATTCACATGAAGGAGGGGCTTCAATCCCTAGAAAACCCCCCATCGCATAAGAGAATGTTCCAGATATTGGCTGGGAGGCTGGGGTATGCGTCCCCACAGCACCGATAATGCACAGTTGCTGGTGCCAAAACCATTGAGTTGTGTAGCGTGAGTGGGATAAAAGGCATCCCTGTCAGCATAAAAAACACAAGGGCCCACAAGGATCGACCACACATGTGGGGACAAGTTCACAATGGCCGTTTGGTATAGTTATCTCAAGCGTGGAGTGCCGTGCGGTCCTAGCTGAGCAAAGCTAGGACCACGCGGCACTCCACGCTTGAGATACCTATATAAAACGGCCATTGTGAACTCTCCTGGGTATTGGGCGTGAGTGCTCGCTGTCGCTGGCTTGCTCCCACTGTGACTTTGCACAGTGGGTCTCAAGGACCCGATGTCTGCCGTCACCCCTGATCATTTGGTACACAGACAGAACGGCGATCTTCCTATGTAAAGGTGGCAGATTACCGTTCTGTAAGGAAGGCACGGGTCCTGTATTCCTGCAAAGCAGAGACACAGATCTATGCCTTTCTCTAATAAAAGCACCTCCCACACTACAGTAAAACACCAGCTAGGCACACAGTTAACCCTTTGATTGCCCCTGCTGTTAACCCCTTCCCAGCCAGTGTCATTATTACATTGACAGTGTATATCTTTAGCACTGATCACTGTAATAATGTCACTGGTACCCATCAAAAGTGTCAGTGTCCAAATTTGTCTGCCGCAATATTGCAGTCCCGCTATAAGTTTATATATTCCATAGTTTGCAGATGCTATA
Organism: Lithobates pipiens; assembly: GCF_037356315.1. Lineage (NCBI taxonomy): Eukaryota > Metazoa > Chordata > Amphibia > Anura > Ranidae > Lithobates > Lithobates pipiens. The sequence goes on along the minus strand of NW_027507791.1, from coordinate 153,153,079 downwards.
ACTTTTGTGCAAACCAAGCAATATACGCTTATTGGGATTTTTTTAACCATATGTAGCAGAATACATATTGGTGTAAATTGATGAAGAAATTAGATTTTTACAATTTTTTTATTGGATATGTTTTATAGCAGAAAGTTCAGAGCTGAAGTGATTATATTTATCACTAGATTATATACAAAGTCCTTCATGCAAAGCCTGTGACTAAGGTCATCTATCATTATAACACTGAAGAAACAAAAATAACATATATATTTTACAGCAGTGCGTATTATCCTGTTGAAAGAGGCCACTATTAGGAAATACCGTTTCCATGAAGGGGTGTACTTGGTCACCAATTAGCATACGGTAATTAACCTGTCTTCACATCATCTCACACAGGACGAGATACTTATTTTCGGGAAGGGGCTTACTTTCTGTCCCAGGGCACAAATAAACAAATATGAGGTTATAGAAGACATTCATTTATACGCAATCTTTTGGTAAAGGGCCTTTTTGTCAAAAAACAATCAGATCCAGGTTCAACATAAACACAAGAGCTTAAGGCTATTGATCAACTAACTGCCCCCCTTGAGAAAAATGAACTTGATGATCTATTAGACTCTTTAGATCTAGAAACAGATCATGTTAGAAGGGCCTCTTCATTGCCTGATAGACTGTTTTACAGTGAATTTAAGGATAAAAAGACTAGTAGAGATAAATACAGTGGTACATTCCCTTGTGGGCACTGTGACTACTGTAAATATATGAATACACGTATAAACATTATTTTGCCGCATTCCCAGGGTGGTATATTTACTATCCTGCGAGTGCGGTTGTTATTATGTAGGAAAGACCAAGTTGGAACTATGGTGTCAAATATACAGGCATATTGTCAGTATAGAGAAGAACGTATAGAGTAGACACTCGTACGTACGCCGGATGTCATTATGCCGAGGGACTCAGTAGGGACGTGTTCCGCATCCATTTAAACGCTGACACTCCCCGATAGGGTCCAGCTGTTCCTGCCATCGCACTCAATCTCATGATTGGTCAGGATGTCTCACATGTAACCTTATCTACCTGCACCTAAAGCAATCAGTTGATATGCCGAGGAGTGGAAGCGGGATGTACTCACTTTATTATGCTTTCAGGTACTATAACTTTTCGTGTATATCCTCTTTTTGTTGATGAAATTCAATGTTCTAATTTGTTGCTCAAGCAATTTGAGTAGCTTTATGGACACATAGATACCCTTATTGATTCCCATAATTTGTTGGGATTTAGAGTCATACAGCTTTTCAGGCCCACCATTAGCATGAACTTTATGTTTCATAGCTACGAGTGCTTGTAGTGAAGCACTTGTTGCCATATCTGTTGGGCTCTCCAGAATCTTCCTGTGGGTCGAAGCTGTCCATGTTTCTTATATGAGGGTTTGCCATCTTTCCCACCAGCTCCTCAGCCATATGCACTGTTAAACCTATGACTTTGTAAGCATAGCTATCTTATTTGTACCATGTATAAAATTAGAACTATTGCTAACACATGTATGGTGCTCATTTTACTAAACCTTTGTACCTTTTGTATATGGGATATGTTTTGCTATTTATTGTATTATAGAAACCCTGTACCCAACTTGACTTAAATAACCTCTGAAGGAGGACTGACTTGTCCGTAACATGTAAGGTGTCAACACCTGTATGCATCACCACTAGCCTGCCTGCTTTCAGGGCAGTGGGTTTACATACCATTGCAATTTTGGGTACTTTGTTTTTATTGAAATCACCAATGTTCTTATCCACGTTTGTTCATAAGTATTTGTAATAAAATTCACTATTTTTCTAATAATACATGGTCTGTCTATAATAGATCCAATAGGGGTTCTCTCCAGTGCTTCTGCACTGGATATTCCAATTGGTCACCAACGAATGTTTAGGAACAGTAGGTGGTACATGTCAAAGTAACATGCACATGAATGGCAGCTGGACCCAAGGTTTCCCAAGAGAATATTGCCCAAAGCATCACACTGCCTCTGCTGGCTTGCCTTCTTCCCATAGTGCATCCTGGTGCCATCCCTTCCCCAGGTAAGAGATGCACACGCACCTGGCCATTTACATGATGAAAAAGAAAATGTGATTTATCAAACCAGGCCACCTTCTTCCATTGCTCTGTGATACAGTTCTGATGCTCACATGCCTATTGTATTGTGCTTTGGCTGTGGACACAGGTTATGATGGGCACCCTGACCGGGCTGCGGCTACACAGACCCACACATGACAAACTACAATGCCCATTTTTTCTGCATTCAACACATCAACTTAGGGGACAACACGATTACTTGCTGCCTAATATATTCCACTGACTTTCAGATGCCATTTAGCGAGATAATGGGGACAAGTGCCTCTTCCCTACAACCCTGGCCAGTGGTTGTGGAAGTCTGTTGGTGGGGGGCTTATCGGAATCTGTAAGTCTCCTTCAAGGGCCCCCAAAGGGCCTGGTATGGATTGTGGGGGACCCTTTTTTATTTTATTTTTACATTCAGTTGTCAGCGTAGCGTAGCCTTTCACTACTAAAATACTGCATCACTTCATAAAATAGCACATGGAGTATTTCAGTAGTGTTTTTTTTTGTGAATACCAAAACAATTTTTAAAAAATGCTGTGCAGTATCTTACCACATTATTGAATGCGGTAAGATATCACTTTAAGAATGGAGCATACTGCAGGGTAGGGTGGGGGGAGGGGGGTGGTTTGGTTAGGGTTTCCATGCAGAAGATTACTATAAATAAGCTGAAGTATGTATCTGGACTAAGTGTTGCTTTTACAGAATGTTTTTTACCACTACTGCCTATGCAGCCCCTGTTTGGGCTTGATCAAGCACAACTGTATTGGGGTGCGCTTCTAGGAGGGCTGTTAGGGGGAAAGCTGACTGCACTCATTACTTTATATGACTCTATATGGCATCTATACGGTTTCTTACCTGGAACGTGAGGGGCCTGCGTGATAAAATTAAGCGCGCGGCAGCCTTCACGTTCCTCAAAAAGCAAAGGGCGGAAGTGATGGTGCTAGTTGAGACACATGTGGAGGATGGACTGCAGATGGCCCTTAAACGCCCTTGGATTGGGTGGGCATTTCATTCCACCTACACGTCTCATTCGAGGGGGGTTTCGGTACTTGTAGCTAAGTCAGTCCAATTTGAACTTTGCGAAATTCTTACTGACCCACAGGGCAGGTTTGTTTTTCTACATGCTAAATTGTATGGGGAACCCTACCTTATTATGGCCTTTTGTATCCCCCCTCCATTTACCATGACGTTGGTTGTTGAGGGACTGTCCTTTATGTCCAGACATCCGGCGGTTCCTGTTATCTGGCTGGGGGATTTCAACACTACGCTTAACCCTTCCCTGGATAGGCTCAAACCCCCTGAGTTGATGATGGGGCAAGCTGGGACCACTAGGTTGTCCAGGCTTATAACCACCATTCACCTTGTGGACACTTGGAGACACAAATTCCCTCAAAAGAAGGAGTATTCATGCTTCTCACCCACACATGGTTCTCTCTCCCGTATTGACTTTATACTAATATCTCAACAACTCACTCCCAGACTCAGGGAAGAATTGTTCTGCCCTAGACTACTTTCGGACCACAGCCCCTACTCTGTAGTGCTTGACGTACCCCTGGGTAGGCCTCCGCGGGCGTGGCGGCTAAATCCGTTCTGGCTGATATTATTACCCGAAGATGACACTATTGAGGCGGAGTGGATAAAATTTTTTGAGGACAATGACCACACGGCCTCAGTTCCAGCAGTGTGGGATGCATTTAAATTACACACTCGATCGGTGCTGACTGCCCACATTAATAGGCTCAAAGCTGACTCGGCTACTGTCATTATTGAGGCTGAGGCAGATTTGAGCTCCAGGGAACGCACCTACATAGACGACCCGTCTACGGCAAACGCTGATGCACTTAGACTACAGTCGAGAGTGGTTTCCCAGCTGCACCACGACAAGGCCCGACAAACTTTTTTTTACCAAACAAAAATATTTTGAATCCGGGGAAAGGGCTGGTAAGTTGCTAGCATATTTGGTGCACAGGGAAGACAGGCCCCCGGTTGTTATTTCTTTGCGTGGTCAGGGTGATACAATGATCACGGACCCTTCTGAGGTGACAGCTAGATTTCGGGACTTTTTTGCGGACTTATACACCACTACAGTCTCAGACGACACCACTCCGATGGACAGCTTTTTGGCTCAGGTTTCCCTCCCCCAAGTTATGGAGGAACAGGTGCAGGCTCTGGAGGCTCCCCTGACCACCGATGAAATAGTGGGTGCTATTGCGGAATTTGCAAAATCCAAGTCGCCGGGGTCAGATGGTCTTCCCATTGAATTTTATTCCCGTTACCAAGACGTGCTGGCGCCTAGGCTTCTCGCCCTCTACGGGAGTCTTTTTGATACACTGACATTGCCTCCGTCCATGAGGGAGGCAACGATAGTTTTGATTCCCAAACCTGGAAAAGATCCGGGTTTCCCGGAATCATACCGCCCAATCTCCCTATTGCAGGTAGATATTAAGATTTTAGCTAAAATACTCGCTACTAGATTGAACGGAGTGATCCTTAACCTGATTCAGGCTGACCAGGTGGGTTTTATGCCGGGGCGGAATACGTCGTTCAATCTACGCAGGCTTTATATAAATCTACAGGCAATGCATGAGGCAGTGGGTGAGCGTGTGGTAGTGACACTTGACACGGCTAAGGCATTTGACTCAGTGGAATGGGAGTATTTGTGGAAGTGTCTAGCAGGATACGGCTTTGGCCCGAACTTTATCCGGTGGGTGAGGCTGCTGTATCATCACCCAACGGCTAAGGTGGTGGCGAATGGATGGTCCTCCCGGGCGTTTGGCCTTAGTAGGGGTACCAGACAGGGGTGCCCACTGTCCCGGCTACTATATGCTTTGGCTGCTGAACCTTTAGCGGTGTCGATTCGTGCAGACCCTGCGATCAGGGGACTGACGATGGGTCGACTAATGGAAAAAATCAGTCAATACGCTGATGACACGCTGTTATACCTGGCGGACTCTGGCCCTTCCCTCGCAAAGGCCCTGCACATGATAGAGTGGTTTGGTAGCTTTTCCGGTCTTCGTATAAACTGGGAAAAATCCCAAATTTTACCTATTGACAGTTTTCCGCAGTCAGAATCTCAGGCCAGTCTGCCTCTTCAGCGAGTTGGCACTATTAAGTATCTGGGTGTGTATGTCTCTAGGAATCCAGCAGATTACATTGCGCTGAATGTAGAACCATTATTCTCCCTGGTGCGTACCAAGATTCAGGCCTGGTCTCGCCTCCCCCTTGGGGTTTGGGGGCGCGTTAATCTGATTAAAATGGTCCTATTACCCAAAGTACTGTATGTGTTGTGGCATGCCCCGGTATACTTGCCGCTGAAATATTTTAAATCCCTTGAAAGTCTCCTTAGGCCCTTTGTATGGGGGAATAATAGACACAAGCTTGCTTGGCAGGCTTTGAAAAGCCCGACTGATATGGGGGGCATGGCTCTTCCAGATCTAAATCACTACTATGTTGCCTCACAACTGTCTCAGCTTTTTCATGTAGACAAGACTGATAAACAATGTTTTCTGACCCTTCTCTGCCCTACTTGGGCACAAATTGCAGATGATCCGATAGCTGCTATCTCGACGGGGGCTGGGAGCTCTGCAGTGGAGCCAGGTAAACACTCCATGCTTTTTCATTACAGAAGGATTTGGGATCTGGCATCCACTAAATTGAATGTTATATCACCAAATGACTATACCCCACTTTGGCATAACAAACAATTGCCGGAACTTCAAAAGATCCAGGGTGTTCAGTTATGGGTATCGAGGGGAATATACTACATGCATCACCTGATTCACCATGGCACTATTAAAACGTTTCAGGCGCTACAGGAGGAATTTGGTATTCCAAACACTATGCTATTTCAGTACCTACAGGTTCAGCATGCACTAGGAGCACAATTTCCGCAGTCATTGCCTCGGCCTGCTCCCAATCCTATTGTCGCCATAGTGAAGGATACTGATCCCAAAAAGCTTATCTCGTGCTTTTATGGTATGCTTGCGGCCCCCGTCTCGGCGAGACTAGCGTATGCTCTGAAGTCCCGCTGGGAGGGTGATGTAGGTGAACTGACAGACGAGGAATGGGAGGAGGCTCTGGAGACGTGCAAGTTGGTGTCCCCTAGGCTCCAAGACAGGCTTTCTCAGATTTACATAGTGCATAAAGCATACCTCACCCCCCTCAGGACCGCCAAATATAATACGAATCAATCTGTGCTATGCCCGATGTGTACTTTTGAGAATGGGACGTTCTTCCATCTTATCTGGTCTTGCCCCAAACTGCAGGAACTTTGGAAACAAGTAGTATCATTTCTACATGATGTTATGGGCTCGCCCTTGGCTCTCGACCCCAAACCCTGTCTACTAGGGATATTTCCTGACGTATTAGATAAAGTTACTAACACTTTCCTGCAGGAAACCTTGTTTTCTGTTCGAAAAGTGATAGCTAGACAGTGGATGAGGCCCCTTACACCCCGGGTTGAGGACTGGAAACGGGAAGTTAATTTCACGCTCCCGTATAAAAAATTCTTATATAAAAATAGGGGTTGCCCAGCTAAATATCATAGAATTTGGGATAGATGGTTGCAGGAGGCTACCACGTGTGATTAGGGAATTTGATGTAATGTTGCAGTAAATAATGGGTCGATGTTAGGACTTTCCTTGGCTGTGATACATAATGGATACTGTAATGGAGAAATGTCTCTTATCTACTGTTATGGTTATGACGAAACACCTTTTGAATGTTCGGTATATAACACTGTGATTGTAATCTCTGCAATAATGTTCAATAAACATTACCTGTTTAATGGAAAAAAGAATGGAGCATACTGAAAATTTTTAGGAAGGTTTACAATTTCGTGTTGGGCCACAGTCATAGCTGTCCGAGGCCACCCCTGCTGTAACAAATTATAAATTGTGAGCTGGAGTTTAGCTTCAATTTGTTTGTATATTTAAATCAGGTAATGTATTTACCACTACCCCCCACCCTCAGGCTGACAATGCTGCTGTCTATCCTTGGTGCTCTTCCAAAGTGGGGGCATTCTAATACAGGTGGTCTGTTACTGGCCACATGACCAGGTGAAACAAGAGCAAAAGTGAATGCATCCGCCACATCTAATGACTGGTAAGCTGCATTTTATAACAATTTTGGTTTTAGGTTTAATACAGCTTTAAAAATTATTTAAAAGAGAAGTTTGGGATTTAGAAAACAAAACAAAATAAACATTTACACTTAACTAGGTGGATGCAGCATCAATCCAATGCTGTATCTGTTCTCTGCCGGCTCTTAAGTGAGAACAGACAATTGCTCAGTTCTCCCCTTCTACGAGCAGAGGGCTGTGACTGTCAGTCAGCAGGTCTCTGTTTTCCCCTACAGCGCTGGGCTGTTGAGGCAGGTGCTGGTCCAAGTTTTTGGGCAGATACTGACTGATCTTTCCCAAAACTGAGTCGGACTTTAGCCCACTGTCAGCTGAAAATGGGTCACAGGAGTGAAGAACAAACTGCACTTCTGTGATCTATAGGAGAAGTATGGCCAAAAAAATTGATCCACCTGGACCAGGTAGGTTTCATTAACACACAACAAGGAGACAATACTAAGCATACTACTGACTTGATTAACATAGTAAATTGTACCAAGGAGTAAACCCTACTTTTAGGCGCCCATGATGAAAAGGCATTTGACCTCCTTAGTTGGTCCATTATGCTTACTACTCTTCAACATATTGGTTTTTGGAGAACTAATTTAACTGCGATCAGATGCCTATACCCCCATAGCATCTACTAAACCACCCCATGCCAATTCCTCCGATTGTCTGATCTGTAACAGAACAAAAAAGCAATATCTCCTGTAGCTGTTACTTTTTGTACTCTGTATTTGAGCCTTTGACTGCTCAGGGTCAACTCTCTCCCAATATCATGGGTATTAAGGTACAAGAATGTCAATTTAACCACTTCAATATTGGATACTTTTACACCCTTCCTGCCCAGGCCAATTTTCAGCTTTCAGCTCTGTCACACTTTGAGTGAAAATTGCCCAGTCAAGCAACACCGTAACCATATGAAATTTTTATAATTGTTTTTCACACAAATAGAGCTTTCTTTCAGTGGTAATCACTGCTGTTTTTTTTTCTTTGCAAACAAAAAAAGACCAAACATTTTGGAAAAAAAAAAGTTTCTCTTCGTTTCTGTTATAAAATTTTGCAAATAAATAATCTTTCTTCATAAATTTAGGACAAAATGTACACTGCTAAACTTCTTTAGTGGAAATAACCCAAACCAGTGTATATTATTTAGTCTGTAGGAAAGATATAGAGTCCAGAAACTTTAGTATGTACACTGGGGAAATAATTATTTGATCTCCTGCAGATTTTGTAGTTTTCCCACTTACAAAGAAATGAAGGGTCTATAATTGTCAACATTAGTGTATTTTAAATGATACAGAATATCAACCAAAATTCCAGAAAAAAAAACATACAATATAAATGCTATAAATTGAATTGCAATTGAGTGACATCAGTTTGTACTCATGTGGTACAAAGATTAGTCCTGCCAATATAAGAAGGTGCATCTAACGACAACTCGTTATATATATGTATAGATGACACCTGTCCATAAAATCTTTCTTCCATTCAAAACTTTACCACCTTGGGCAAGACCAAAGAGCTGTCAAAGGACATCAGGGACAAGATTGTAGACCTGCACAAGGCTGAAATGGTCTACAAGACCATCAGCTAGAAGCTTGGTGAGAAGGAGACAACTGTTGGATTGATTATTCGCAAATAGAAGAAATATAAAAAAAATATATATATCGCCCTTGGTCTGGAGTTCCATGCAAGATTTTCCCTTATGGGGTTAGGATGATCATGAGAAAAGTGAGGGATCAGCCTAGAACTACACGGGAGGAGCTTGTAAATGATCTCAAGGCAGTTGGGACCACAGTAGCCAAACCATGGACTGAAATCCTGAAGCGCCCGCAAGGACCCCTCTTCAAGAAGGCACATGTACAGACCGGTCTGAAGTTTGCCAGTGAACATCTAAATAATTCTGATAAGGATTAGGAGAAAGTGCTGTGGTCAGATGAAACCAAAATTGAGGTCTTTGGCATTAACTTGACTTGCCGTGTTTGGAGGAAGAAAAATGCTGACTATGATCCTAAGAACACCATCCCTACAGTAAAGAATGGAGGTGGAAACATTATGCTTTGGGGCTGTTTCTCTGCTAAAGGTATAGGCTGACTTTACAACATTAAAGGACCAATGGACAGGGCCATGTATTGTAAAATATTGGATAAGAACCTTTTTTCCTCAGCCAGAACAGTGAAGATGGGTCGTGGATGGGTCTTCCAGCATGACAATGACCCAAAACATACCTCCAAGGCAACAAAGGAGTGGCTCAAGAAGAAGCACATTAAGGTCACATTAAGCCAGTCTCTAAACCTTGATCCAATAGGAGCTGAAACTTCGAGTTGCCTAGCGACAGCTAAGAAACATTAAGGATTTCGCGAAGATCTGTAAAGAAGAGTGGACCAAAATCCCTCCTGAGATGTGTGCAAACCTGGTAACCAACAAGGGTTTTTCCACCAAATACGAAGTCATCAAAGACTTATTTTACTCACTGAACTGCAAATCAATTTATAACATTTGTATCATATGTTTTTTTCTGGAATTTTGGTTAATATTTTGTCTCTATCATTTAAAAAATATATATGATAAAAATTATAGAACCTTCATTTCTTTGTAAGTCGGCACTTTTTTGGAAAGTAGGCAGTCCAAGTTATTTAGTAGGAGGCATGGCAAGTTTTTTGAAGTTGTAATTTTTTGTCACACTTTTTTGGAAAAGGAAAAAAAAAATTTTTTTTTAATATTTTGCATACTGTCACCAGCGCAGTACAGTGTCATCACGTAACTGCTGACAGTATGTAAACAAAAAAAAAAAAAAAGAATATATATATATATATATTTATTTTATTCAATTCCTCTCTTTTTTGCTTTTTTTTTTTTACAATTAGTTTTTTTTTTGTTAACATAGTGACCAGAAAAATACAGTTTTAACATAGTAAAACTTTACTCTGGGAAGTGATCAAGACTTTTTTTTTTACACGCTTTGGTTGCTTATAACTCTAAGCATTTGACAGTTATAAGCAAACATTTTTTTCTAAATAAAAACTACTCATTTGGTGTTTACTATTGTGATTAGCTATGCTTGGCCACAGTTAATCACATGATACAAATGGGCTATGATTGGCCCTGTCTGTACCATGTGCTGATTGTGACCAATCAAAGCTCATCACAAAAGTAAACAATGAAAGGCATACATCAAAGCTTTACATTGTGTACAACTGTCATGTGATCTGCTGTGATTGGCCACAGCAGTTACATGGTACTGGTAGTGGGCCGGTACAGTGATCTGTTATCAGCCATGTTCAGTGGCCACGGCGGGTGACTAATTGCACCAAAGCGTGGTTCGTGAGGCACGGTCCTGTTAGGATGTCATATGTAAATGACGGCCAGGCAGGAAGGTGTTAAATTATCCCTTTTTGTGGATGATGTTTTACCAACACTCACAAAAACCACTCATCTCCTTACCATATCTGCATTGGGGCACTTGTGACTTTCTCCCACATGTCGGGTTATAAGTTGAACTTGACAAAGACTGAGGCATTACCTATTACTTTATTCTCAGACACTCTTTCAATGCTCCAGGTCTGCTTTACTTACAACTGGAAAACAGATAAACTCAAATACCTGGTCGTCTACTTAATGCCCAAGATCTCCTAACTCTATGGTACAAACTATAAGTGGAAATACCTCCGGTTATCTTGGATTGGTAGGTAGTTTATTAAAATGACGCTACCTCCCAAATTAGTCAACCTCTATGAAGCACTCCCTATAAGGTTCCCCTACTTGACCTAAAAACGTTTGTTTTTTTCCTTGGCAAGTGGTAGACATAGAGTTGCTAGACAGGTCTTACTGGCATACATATCGCAAGGGGAATTACATTTTCCTGATGTTACAAAATTATATTTATCGCTGCCCAACTACATCGCCTGACTTCGCGGTCTACACTACAGAATAGGTGGTCAGAGACCAAATATCTCTGGATAGTCCCTGTTCATATCAACTCTTTATTGTGGTCTAGTAAAACCTGTATCAAAGACACCCAACATTTAATCTCTACCATACTAGAAATATTTGGTCATCCGTTTGCCAAACTATCTACTTTTGAGAAAATTTGCTTGGAAGGCCCAACACATCAGCACCTCATCACCAACATCTATAGACTTCTCACTACTATTGACTTCCTTCTATTTTCCTAAAGTAATTATATGCTAAAGTGGGAAAAAGTATTTCAATGGTACCTCACACCTAAAAACTCTGATCATACCTCCCACTTGTTGGAGATGTAATGACTCGGTGGGGACCCTACACATCTACTGGAAATGCCCCAAGATACTGTTTGCCCTTCTTGGAAACACATTAAAATCCTATTAGAATCATTGTTTGGCCTACAATCCCTTTAGATCTAGTACACTCATATTCCTTTAGATCTAGTTGCCCATGCCAAATATAGCCAAACTCGCTACCAAGCTGATGAACCATTTTTTAACTACAGAAAGATGTCTCATAGCTTTAAAAGGCAAACAACTGCTACCACCCTCTTCAGCAGATCTTTACAAATGTATTCACAATGTCTACAACATAGAATCTTTGACACCTCAGATCAACACCATTTCTACATTTAATAAAATATGGCGCTCCTGGTATCTTATAAAGTCCCAGAAAATATTCATAGTAAAACCTTGCACTAGATGGGACCTATTCAGACTGCTGCACTTTTCTAAACCCTGAATACAGGATAAAACACCAAAAATATATAAAAGAAGAAAATTGCGCTGTCTGGTTAAAAAACTATAATTTATGAAGTGTTGAATAAGCCTCATTAATCATAAAAAGTTATGTGTCCTCAAAAGTGCCCATAAAACGTAATATGTGCAATACAATAACTTCTCTGTAAACATACAAAAAATGTATATAGCTATAAATGTTAGTGCACATCACGTGATTTACCATTTAAAGACCAGGTCTTTTTCTGACTCTTGTTGCTTACAAGTTAAAATCAGTATTTATTGCTAGAAAATTACCTAGAATTCCAAACAATATCGTTGCAATATTTTAAGTCATACTGTACTTGCGCAATTTATTGGGAAAAAATTCACTTTCATTAATTTAAAAAACACAAAACAGTAAAGTTAGTCCAATTTTTTTGTATAATGTGAAAGATAATGTTACACTGAGTAAATGGATACCTAACATGTCATGCTTTAAAATTTTGCACATTTGTGGAAAGGTTTCAAACTACGTTACTTTAAAATGCCCATAGGCGACGCTTTAACATTTTTTAATGGTTACCAGTTTAAGGTTAAGCACTAGAATTATTGCTCTCAGTCTAACAATCGCAGCGATACTTCACATGTGTGGTTTGAACACGGTTTACATTTGTGGGCACGACTTACATATATGTTCGCTTCATCATGTGAGCACGGAGGGAGAGGGCGCCTTACATTTTTTTTTTTGTTTTTTTGTTTTTACACTGTCCATTTAATTATTTTTTTTATCACTTTTATTGCTGTCACAAGGGATGTACCAGCAACAGCCTTGTGACAGCAATAGTCACGTGTCATGTTTTTTTTTTTGGAGGGATCTGGGGTCTGTAAAACCCCAAATCCCTCCTTTGCTTTTAAAAGCATTCAAAACACCAAGTTTGGCTGTTTTGAATACTGATGTTTTTTTAAAAAATCTGGCCGCTTTAAGGCTCCAGTAAAGCGGATATGATGTCGCTTCTGGGTTACTAGATCTGAGGCCCGATCAAAGCCAGGTTTTGTTTGGGTCTCCGGACAGCCAGCAGACATGATGGATGATCTTGCAGGCCTACTGGTGGGACGGGAGAGCCCGGGCAGAGCGGTGGGAGGGGGGACGTCTCCTCCTGCTGCTTGTAATACCAATCGAGCGGCTGCTTAGCAGCATGGGTTATTATTACAAGAAAACCGACTGTAGGCTCTAAAAAACGGTACGTGATTTTTGCCCCTTCCTGACCAGAGCCCTTTTTGCGATTCGGCACTGCATTGCTTTAACTGACAATTGCGCAGTTGTGCGACGTGGCTCCCAAACAAGATTGACGTCCTTTTGTGGCCATAAATAGAGCTTTCTTTTGGTGGTATTGGATCACCCCTGCTGTTTTTACTTTTTGCGCTATAAACAAAAAAAGAGCAACAATTTTGAAAACATTTTTTTTTTTTTTACATTTTGCTATAATAAATATCCACCAAAAATATCTACTTTTTTTTCCCCCACAGTTTAGGCTGATACGTATTCTTCTACATATTTTTAGTTAAAAAAAAATCGCAATAAGCGTTTATTGACTGGTTTGCGTAAAAGTTATAGCATTTACAAATAGGGGATAGTTTTATGGCATTTTTATAAATTTTTTTTTTTTACTAGTAATGGTACGGTTAGTGATATTTATCGTGAGTGCAACATTATGGCAGACACATCGGACATTTTTGGGACCATTGTCATTTATACAGCAGTCAGTGCTATACAAATGCACTGATTCCTGTGTAAATGACACTGGCAGTGAAGGGGTTAACAACTAGGGGAGCAGTGTAGGGGTTAAGTGTGTTCTGGGGAGCGTTTCTAACTGTGTGGGGACATGCCTACGTGTGACACATCATTGATCTCTACTCCTGATTACAGGGAGCAGAGATCAGTGACACTGTCACTAGGCAGAACAGGGAAATGCTTGTTTACATTAGCATCTCCCAGTTCTTCCTCTCCGTGAGGCGATCACGGGTTTCCCTGTGACCCAACTCACGGAGCTTGCTGCGGGCGTGTGCCCGCTGGCCACCTCTTAAAGGGCAACGTACAGGTACGTTAGTTTGCCTGTACGAGCCCTTCTGCCGACGTATATCAGCGTGAGGTGGTTGGCAAGCGGTTAAGGAATATACTCTATTCCTTCATGTAATCCATGATTTTTACTCTTTTCCTGTACAATTAGATTGCTCGATGAGTATTAGTCTAGGACTACTTAACTATATACCAATCCATTTTTGTTATTGTATTAAAGCTTTCATTCATGGTCAAGAACGCTCATTTAAACCCAAATCATATCTGACAGATTTTAAACCTAAAATATTAAAAACGGGTAACATAATTGGCAACACACGAAGTTGAGGACCAGGACTGAAAATATTTAATATAATACCGAGATTTGTGTAATGCAGATTTAGGTCATTGGGCTGTATTTTAAACTGAGTCAGTTTTTCCCGTATTTTGGAGGTCACAAGTTAATCCAGGGAAAAATATAGGTGAATGCTTTGTTTTTAGTGGGTATCAGAATAACGCTAAGGAGAGAGGATACACCACATATTGTTTTTATTTTTTAAATATCCCATAATTATAGTTGAAAAAGTACATTGGAAGCACCATTATAACCGGTCAACGTAATGGGGAGGAAGTACTTAGCTAATAAGATTTTGTTCCTATTTGTTTCTTTTGTGCTCACCAAGCTTCATTCATGTGTTTTATTGGAAAGACACTGAAAAAGTGTGGTCTAGATTGTTTTGTTGAAAAGTTTCAACAGGTTTTTATTTTTTATTTAAATGGTGTATCCACTAAAGGCATAGTATTTGTGTGTAGGACATTGAAACTGAGCTACAAGTTTTTTTGTTTTTTTTTTTGCTGTGGGAATTTACAAGCAGTAATATATCTGTTAAAATACCAAAGTGTGGAAGTCTAGTTACTGATATCTGAGAACAATTCATTTTAGAGTGTAAAATAAGGTGCATTTAGGTCAGTTTTAGGTTAGGAGAAATCCTACCAATAATTTGATAAGCTCAATTTTTCGTATAGTATTTTTTTGTGTGTTTTTTTTTTTATATAAACTGAATTGGGTGTAACAGCTATTGGTGTAAACATGGCTGTGTTTACCTTTCTACTGTCAACCTAGAGGTTTACACTATTGTTCCTTGTGTGCTTATCTCAGCACTATTGTTTGTGGTGTGTATTCTATACATACTGTATCTCCATCGTTCAGTATGTCTTTTGTTTGAGTGTAGACTCTACTCTCTGAAGATACTAGTGTTATTTT
Source organism: Lithobates pipiens (assembly GCF_037356315.1). Lineage (NCBI taxonomy): Eukaryota > Metazoa > Chordata > Amphibia > Anura > Ranidae > Lithobates > Lithobates pipiens. The sequence goes on along the minus strand of NW_027507791.1, from coordinate 153,137,855 downwards.
AATGTTCGTGTCTCCACTCTTGAGCATATTCTAAGTGGTAGACTACTGTGTCAGAAGTCTGTTCAGTGGTGGATTGTTGATTCGTCACTGAACTTATCATGAAGAAATTGATGGCCAGGATTGCTAAGGTTGAAAATAGCTCTTAAATAAGAGCAATGGAGGAATCTAAAAGCCCATGGCACCAGGCACAAGAGTATGTAAATATAAAGCTTAAGGAGAAAAAATACAGCAAACATGAGGGTAAGACTGCACAAATTTTTGCAGCTTGCTGGTTGCCTAACAATTACAGACAGTTATTGTTGCAACATATATCTCTCAAGAAGGATAAAGAAATAGGCAAAAGTAATATCAGTATTCTGAGAGTGTCTATGACAAATTTGAATGCCAGCCACCAGCAACCAACAATAGACAACCAAAACAAGCAGGGGGAGGTTGATCAGCTGGCTCGGGGGCTGAAGGAGGCAGAGAGTAAATGTAAACAATTGCCTTTATCTTCCAGCCCAGTGCAGTTTGTGCAATCTCCACATACCATAGATCGTAATGCAACTGGTTTGAGTATTTCTAGATGCAACAGGAAATGATCTACATCTGGAGTATGCGCTAGTTTCAACAACTCATTGAAAGGTGGGAGCCATTTTGAAAGTGCCCCTATATCTCATATGAAGACAGAAAAAAATGTTAATCAGGTTTTAGACACTGAATATTCTGGGCCTAAAACCACACCAGTTATTAAGAGACGCTTTAATTTGTCCTGGATAATGGTGAATGAACGTTTATTGGCAATACTTAGCGATAGAATGGCTTGGTTCAATTGAGTGTAGGAACCTTGGATTAGAGACCTCGTAACTGGGTAACGGGCTTATTTGGTGCGAGGCTGGAGAGCGTTCCCCCTGAGCTGGAGTGCATCCCCTTTTTCTTTTTCTCTCCCCTTGCCTTCTATTCCTTATTTCTTTACCTCATTCTATTATAGTTACTCTTCTTCTTTCCCTTCTTTACTTGAGTGCTCTTGACAACACACGAGCCAGCACCTCTTCCATTATCATTACTTTAGTACTTATTATAGCACTGAAGCGGAAATGGAGGGTTGGATAACAGGGGCCCAGTTGTTTGCCTCTCTGACCCCTATATGGAGCAAGACACAGGATGACTGTCTGGATGGGGTGATCCAATAACTCTTTGAAATACCCTCAGCACCACACATGTACTACCAGTTTTTTCTTCCTTCTTCTCTCTACTTGAATTGTTCTTTATTGTTTTCTTGTTCTTCTATGTATCTACGATGTCAGATACTGAAATTGTAATTTCTCTTGTGGAAAATTTGAATACAAATATTGAAAACTAAGAGACGCTTTAATACTTTACAACAGATAAAGTGCTACACCTGTGGGTTATTCGGTCACATTGCTCAGTTTTGTTTGTCTTCCAGTGAAAATATATTATAACAGAATCAATATACAAGAAAGAGGCGTGACGTGTAAGTGTACTCACCACGCTGGGGTGAAGGGCCTAGGAGTATTAAATATGAAAATACGAGATTATACATCCATTCCTCAACTATTAAGGCCGAGAATGAGGCTTTACAGTATGAGATTAGGCAAATGAAACAGGAACGGGTTTGAGTTTGTGAAACTCCAATCCTTTAAATAAACGTTATTGAATAATTGAATTGTAAAAATGGAGGGAATGACTTGCCCATCGGGAACAAAGTCAGTATACCGGGAATAAAATACAAGTTATGTTTTAGAGGTCTATGGCATTTAATTTCACTAGATCAAAGTGGGAATGTCATTTACCAATGTTGTATTGTTTGCTTTAAATAGGTTAAAGAAAAAAAAAGGGGATAGAATAATAACTGTTGTCTACAAGCTATCTTTTTTTTTTTTCTATCTTTTCAGGTTAAGTGAGTTCCTGAAAGTATATTTACCTATAAAGCAGCTGTATATAGATGGCTGTACATATGCATAAACACACACACCTAACAGAAGGTAAAGTATAATATTCCATTCTTTTTTCTTTTCTTTCTTTTGTATTCTGAAATTCCTAGCAATCCATTTGCAATTACCAAAGGTCTCTCTATTCAGAATGTATGGGATTCAATCTAAATGAATATGTGTGTTTGAGTGATGTAATGGATGTGCATGAACTGTCTATGTTTAACCACTTAAGCCCCAGACCAATTTGCAGCCAAAGGACTTTAACTGACAATTGCGTGGTCGTGCAATGTGGCTCCCAAACAAAATTGGCATCTTTTTTCCCCCCACAAATAGAGCTTTCTTTTGGTGTAATTTGATCACCTCTGCGGTTTTTATTTGTTTGCGCTATAAACAAAAATAGAGCGACAATTTTGAAAAAATTCAATATTTTTTACTTTTTTGCTATAATAAATATCCCCAAAAAATATATAAATAAACATTTTTTTCCCTCAGTTTAGGCCTATACGTATTCTTCTACATATTTTTGGTTAAAAAAAAAATCGCAATTAGCGATTATTGATTGGTTTGCGCAAAAGTTATAGCATTTACAGAATAGGGGATAGTTTTATAGCATTTTTATTAATATATATATTTTTTTACTAGTAATGGTGGCGATCAGCGATTTTTATTGTGACGGCCACATTGTGGCGGACACATCGGACATTTTTGGGACCATTGTCATTTATACAGCAATCAGTGCTATGTGCAGTGAAGTAGTTAACCACTAGGGGGCAGTGTAGGTGTTATGTATGACGTTATGACTTTTTTTATTGTAGGGGCGTGGCCTGGCATGTGACATAACTGATCGTCATTTCCCTATAAAAGGGAAGAGACGATAGGTGACAGCCACAGTAGGAAGCACGGGTAGTGGTTTGTTTACACAGACCTCTCCTCGTTCTTCAGCTCTGTGACCCGATCGCAGGACACCGGGTCTGCTGGTCCCATGGCCACGGAGCTCAGGCCCGGGTCGGGGAGCTTGCCGCCGCGCTCCCAACCCATGGCTGGGCAGGTACATGCTTGTGCCCAGCCGTGCCATTCTACCGACGTATATGTGCAAGAGGCAGTCCTTAAGTGGATAAACAAAGATTTTTTTTTTTAGGGGTGTGTATACACCATTGTTGGATGCCCATCAATAAGAAATCTGATCACATTAGCCTCTCATGCTTTTATTTTTGTTTCTGTTTGTAGTGAGCTCAATAATGTTACCAGTTTACATTTATAATTTTTTATTGTTTATTTGCGAATAAATAACCTGTGCACAGATATGAGATCTTGATCCCTATAACTGAGAAACTGTAGGGATTTTGTTTTGTTTCTTTCTCCTTTCCTGTGGCTTAGAGTGAAGTTTCATCCACTCTGACACTCAGAAAGTACATAATAATACATTACTTTTCACCTTGTGGCATCTTATAGATTCAGTATGTCTTGTGTTTTATTTGTCCTTCCAAATGGACTCATGTCCTTTAACATGTGTGAAGGTTTTATGTCTACATGTTGTCTTCTTAGACTTTAAGTACTTACAAACCCACCAAGCTATAACTTTTTGTTTGTCAGAGTACAGATATGTGGTATGATATATGTACTGACTGTGTACCCATTATCTCTGCTGGAAGGTGGTTCCAAGCATCCACAACTAGTGTAGTCATAGGAAACCTCTCAGAGGTAGAGTGAGGTGTTATTAATGGTTTTTTTGTTTTTTATTTTAGGGTAAATATACAAACATGGACGGATAATCCAGAGCAGACCAAGACTGGGCAAATTACTTTGAAACACAGAGGACCTTAAAGCATAGTTGTTATGTTTGTTTTAAGGAGAAGCCTTGAATGGAATTAATTGAAGTCAGGCCTAACTGAATTCTAATATATATATATATATATATATATATTTTTTGGTTGTCTGTTTCATTAAAAAGAGTTTCTGTCTTCTCTCTCTGATACAAATTCTTATGGCCTGCTTGACTTGTAAATTGATCTTCACTGAGAATCAATTAATATGTTAATCACTACCGAAAGAGGGCGTTGCCTTTTGTATAACTGCAATGTTTGAAGGCAGTTTCAATCGTTTTTTTATTATTTAACAAAATACAGATTCAATTCTCTTTAACAATTTAAAGAGACAGGGGGTATCACAAATCTCATGTTGAGGCAGCATTGAATCTATTCTTTTATTTATTTTATTTTTTGTTTCATTTTTTTTCTTATTCTTTAATGTTAACTAATTTTCTTTCTTTTCTATATCACCTTTATTTTTTGGTGATTCTTGAGTTTTGTTTCGCTATGGTGAAATAAAAAAAAGAGAGGGGAGTATGGGGCACATTATATGGAGAACATTTAAAACAGTTTAAAAATGCTTTAAAACGATCCCCTATTTTGATATAGAATATTAAAGCTTACCTATAGCATTTTGAGGATTGGGCCAAGTTCCAACAGTTCTGTTTCTTTTTTTTTTCTCTTTCGACAGTGGATAATTGTTTTATATAAATTTATGTCATTGTAGCTATTACCAACTATGACAATAGTAACAGTAACACCAGGGTTTAGCAACAGTCATGTGACAATTTTCTTTGTATATGTGACACACAATCCTATCTACAGTCCTAATATGGGTCAGGCATATGTGGTCATTTGTCTTTTTTTTTTTGGTCAATTTTCTTTTTTGTGCCATAACAAAGTTCAAAGAGCATTTCTTGAATATCATATAGATATACTGGGACTTGTGAGACTCATAGTTTTTAGCAAATAGCAGGGAGTATAGTATAATTGTATTTAAGAGTAATTTTGTTTGATTGTTCCTGAAGCCACAAGTAACTGGTGACATGACACTTATCTGTATTCTGAAATCAAGTTATTTTTGTCTGCTTAGTTGATACTGCCTAATCTGCACTGAGACCTCTTAAAGTTATGATCTCTTCCATAGCCTGCTAAAGGCAGGACTCGTACAGCAGCTACACATGGTAGCCAAGGACGGAGCTATATGCACAAAAGTTTGGCACCAGCCAAGGTTAGCCCATCAGGGTTGGTATAACTGAACATAGTTTCAGTAAAAGGAGTTCGAGGTAAGTTGCAATGGCAACTAGATCCCCCTGGACACTTGAAGGGTCATACATGCACACAGTGGTATTCAGCAGAAGGCAGGGCAGAGTTACTTGCAGGCATTTGAGAATTTAGGAAGAAAGATGGGGGGTGGAAATCAGACAACCTGGCTGAAGGGCGTGGCAAAAGGTCTCATGGTGTCACAGTATATCTATAACAATTCTAATCAACAGTCCTTAATATTCAGAATGATAAGATTTTTATTATGGACTTATTACATCCAGAACAAGTGATGACTACAGATACTGGGATTCAGAAATGTGGACTGTAGAGATGGAGAGTTTAAAAGTTTTTTTTCTTCCCTCAAAGAGTTTTTTTTTGTTTCAGAAGGCAAAGCCAAAAGTTCCAAATATTAAAGGAGATTACACATAAGCCATTATTTTAGGTGTGGCCGAGTCTCATATTCTCAAGTGGCCACAAGGGGCCATCTGTTGCCTTATGAGTTTATGTGAAATCTCCATTAATAGCTGTAAAATATTGTAATTATGAATAGATTTCATTTATCTTGTATTTATGGAGGGCGTGCAACATCGCTTCAAAGAAGTGCCTGTTAGACCAGACAATTTAATGTCTAGGCTTGTGTATCTAAACAATGGTACCCAAACCTCATTGTTCTACACATATTCACTTCAAAAGATCCCATGTTTGGATATGCAATGAAGGGAGGCCAACCTGCAATCAATACTTTACTTCCCGGGAAAAGGTCAAGTTAATCTCCTGCTAAGAATAGGATTTGCATTAAAGGGGTCTGACTTATGCAAAGTATAGGGATTGGAGATGTAGCCAGTCCTTAACCAGGAATAGGGAAGCCCACCAATCAGAGCCACGCCAAACCAATGAGACATCAGCCTGTAATGATATACACAGACTAGATGGGAGGGAAGCACACATTCTATGGCAAAGCAGTCACGTGAACAGAACCTCTATGGAATGGTAAATATGAGAGATCTCCCTTGTACTTGTATCAAAATATGTTGGTCTTAAGTTTTTTTATGTCCCACTGTTTGTAGATTAATGTTTTAAGGAATATACTCTGTATTACTTAATGTAATCCATGATTTTTACCCTTTTCCTGTACAATCCGATAGCTTGATGTGTATTAGTCTAGGCTTATTTTACTATATACCAATACATTTTTGCTATTGTGTTAAAGCTTTCACTTATGGACAATGAACTCTCATTAAACCACAAATCATATCTGAGAGATATTAAATCTCGAATATAGTATCCGGGTAACAAAGTCCATATGAAATTAATTCTTCTCCCAGTGCTGAGTGCTCCAATCTCATTAAGTGCTCCAAAGTCCTTTAACTAGATGCTGACTGCCGGCCGTCAAATGACGGCCAGGCGGCGCACCTATTGTGGCGGGAGGCCGTGATATGACGGCCTCACGTTTAAACAGGGAATGCGCGCGATCATGCGCGCGCATCCCTGTTTCTTCAGTGGCGGCGTGTCACGGAGACACCGCTCGCCACCGAAGGAGGTGAACAGCCATTGGTTATGGCTGTTTACCACGTGATCAGCCGCGATGAAGACACGGCTGATCACAGATGGTCACACCCCGACGGTGCACGGCCGGCGCATGCACGCGAGCGCCCTGCGCGTGCACGGCGGTGGCGGCGTGCTCTCCGGGAACACTGCTCGTCACCGATGCTGGTAAACAGCCATTGGCCGGCTGTTTACCCACATGATCGGCTGTGATCCTTTCACAGCCGATCACTAAAATGTAAACAAACCGCGGTAACGAGATGTTACCGGGTTGTTCTCCTCCTCACACACCGATCGTGTGTGAGGAGGAGATTGCAGTAACATCTCGTTACCGCCTAGTGTACACCAATCACACTGATTGCCCCCCCCAATAAAGAGGACCTATCACCACCCCTGTCAATCACAGTCCATCATAGTACCTGTCACAGTCCATCAGAGTATTTGAGTACCTGTCACGGCCCATCAGAGTACCCGAGTACCTGTCACGGCCCATCAGAGTACCCGAGTACCTGTCACGGCCCATCAGAGTACCCGAGTACCTGTCACGGTACATCAGAGTACCGGAGTACCTGTCACGGCCCATCAGAGTACCGGAGTACCTGTCACGGCCCATCAGAGTACCCGAGTACCTGTCACGGCACATCAGAGTACCCGAGTACCTGTCACGGCACATCAGAGTACCCGAGTACCTGTCACGGTCCATCAGAGTACCCGAGTACCTGTCACGGTCCATCAGAGTACCCAAGTACCTGTCACGGTCCATCAGAGTATCTGAGTACCTGTCACGGTCCATCAGAGTACCCGAATACCTGTCGCGGTCCATCAGAGTACCCGAGTACCTGTCACGGTCCATCAGAGTACCCGAGTACCTGTCACGGCACATCAGAGTACCCGAGTACCTGTCACAGCACATCAGAGTACCAGAGTACCCGAGTACCTGTCACGGCACAACAGAGTACCAGAGTACCCGAGTACCTGTCACGGCACATCAGAGTACCCGAGTACCTGTCACGGCACATCAGAGTACCCGAGTACCTGTCACGGTCCATCAGAGTACCCGAGTACCTGTCACGGTCCATCAGAGTTCCCGAGTACCTGTCACGGCCCATCAGAGTACCCTAGTACCTGTCACGGTCCATCAGAGTACCCTAGTACCTGTCACGGTCCATCAGAGTACCCGAGTACCTGTCACAGTCCATCATGGTACCCGAGTATCTGTCACGGTCCATCAGGGTACCCGAGTATCTGTCACGGTTCTTCCGAGTACCCGGGTACCTGTCACAGTTCATCTGAGTACCCGAGTACCTGTCCCAGTCCATTTGAGTACCCGAGTACCTGTCACAGTTCATCTCAGTACCCGAGTACCTGTCACAGTCCATATGAGTACCTGTCACCAGGCCATCAGAGTACCCGAGTACATGTCACCAGGCCATCAGAGTACCCGAGTACCTGTCACCAGGCCATCAGAGTACCTGTCACCAGGCCATCAGAGTACCCGAGTACCTGTCACCAGGCCATCAGAGTACCCGAGTACCTGTCACCAGGCCATCAGAGTACCCGAGTACCTGTCACCAGCCCATCAGAGTACCCGAGTACCTATTTGCAGCCCATGTCTCATAGAATATACGTTGCGGTGTTTGCTTTCCAAAATGGGGTCATTTTGTGGGTAATTCCACTGTCCTGGTGGTCCAGGACCTTCAAAAGTGTGATAGGTAGGAATGAAATGAGATGTGTCATTTATGCTCCTAGAATGCCTGGACGTACTACTTTAATGTTTGACCTCTCTATGTGGCCAGGCTGTGTAAAAGTCCTACACATGTGGTATCGCCATACTCGGGAGGAGTAGCAGAATGTGTTTTGGGTTGTAAGTTTTGCTATATACATTCTATGTGTTAGAAATATCTTATAAATTGACAATTTTGTGTAAAAAAAAATGCGTTTTAATCTTTTTACACATATTCCAAAAACTTCTGGAAAAAAATGAACCGTTCAAAAGACTCATTATGCCTCACAGATTATACGTTGGGGTGTTTGCTTTCCAAAATGGGGTCATTTTATGGGAAATTCCATTGTCCTGGTACTCCAGGGCCTTCAAAAGTGTAATAGGTGGTTGAGAAATGAGATGCGTCATTTTTGCTCGTAGAATGTCTGAAGGTACTACTTCAATGTTGGTGCTCTGTATGTAGCCAGGCTGTGTAAAAGTCTCACACATGTGGTATCGCCGTACTCAGGAAGAGTAGCAGAATGTATTTTGGGGTGTAATTTGTTGTATGCATATGCTGTGTGTGAGAAATAACCTGATAATATGACAATTTAGTAAAAAATAATAATAAAAAAAATCTTAATTTTGCAAAGAATTGTGGGAAAAAATGACAACTTAAAAAAACTCACCATGCTACTTACTTAATACCTTGGAATGTCTACTTTGTAAAAAGGGGTCATTTGGGGGGTATTTGTACTTTCCTGACTTGTTAGTGTCTCAAGAATTGAGATACACCTGATGTACTGAAGGCCTGATCAGATGTGATCAATTTTCAGCAATTGGCACCATAGTTTGTAGACTCTATAACTTTCACAAAGACCAAATAATATATACTAATGTGGGTTATTTTTACCAAAGATATGTAGCAGTATAAATTTTGGCCAAAATGTATGAAGAAAAATTACTAATTAGCAAAAATTTATGACAGAAACAAAGAAAAAGGCATTTTTTTCACAAAATTTACGTTTTATTTTATTTATAGCACAAAAAATAAAAAACTCACTAGTGATTAAATACCACTAAAATAAAACTCTATTTATGTGGAAAAAAGGACGCAAGTTTCATATGGGTACAGTGTTGCATGACTGAGTAATTGTCATTCAAACTGAGAGCGCTGAAAGCTGAAAATTGGTCTGGTCAGGAAGGGGGTGTAACTGCACTGTATTGAGGTGGTTAAGGTATCTCATCCTTTTACCAGATTGCAGTGATACCCATGTTATAAGAGATCAAACAAGCCCTGGGATTAAATATATCCTTCAGTGGATAATCTCGCCTTCAAGCGTTGCTGTTCTTAATACTGCCATGCAGGACGATCAGCATCCAAGTCCCCACACATCCAAGTCCTCCCGCTCTTCCAAGCAGTTGCAAGATATTATCAACGGAAAAGAAGGGAGCTCATTGCACAATATTGTATGACTGAACTTCTTATTAAAAAGTTAATATTGTACTTATAAGCTTAAAGTTTAAAAAGTGTGGTAGTAATAGCACAGCCACGAGACACACCAGCCGGTCTGGGGCATAATGATTTCACAACTCCAACTCTACCCAGTTTACTTTTTATGATTAATGAGGATCATTCAACAATTCATGATTTATGTTTTTTACCACACAGCTTTTATATATTTTCGGCACCTTATAAACTAGCTCTAACCATATATGTACATTTTGTTCTCTATTGTACTATATCAAGATATTTGGAGCAGTCTGGCAGAAGGGTTAAACCCCCCCCCCCCCTTTCCCCCTCTGGCATTAAAAAATAAAAAAATGAAATGCAAAGCTTCCTCCGATTGGCTGAGGTGGACACCATCACGATCTCCATCTCAGCCAATGAGAGGAAGCTTTAAATGTATTCACTGATTTCATTAATTACATAGGCGTATTCCAGCAATTACGATGCAATTTACAGGTTTATACTTTGTACTTGTATCTAGAACGTATTTCACCCGAAGAAAGGTCTAGCCAAAAACAATAATGCTCTTGACAAAGGTTTGTGTAAACAGTGTGCCTTCATTGTTTTGTGTATTGTTAAATCATTCAACCTGTCTGTCCCTGCTCTAGCCTCTTCTCTCGCAGATTTATTAACTGTCAGTTTTACAGACATAGTTTTACCCCTATGATGTAACTTTGGTTGTTTCCTACCAGAAACATCACTGTAAAAAAAATGAAGGTGTAGTGAGAAGTGGACAGATAACACAAACGGAAGTGTCGCAAATATGCGGTTTCATAATGTCCAAATGTCACAGAGTGAACTTTCATGTATGGTTGGGGAAAGGTTGGTTACAGGAATGCACAGAGACAAACATCTGGGAAAGCACTGAAAACTGTAACTCACAGGAAGGGCAGGAGTTTAGAATAGCTATAGAGTATATGCTGCCCATGATTCCAAGGCTGTGGTTCTTTGACTCACCAGAGCAGGCAGCTACTGGGAACTAAGGGTTGATAAGCAAGTAAGAGTTTCTTACAGCATTGAGGCACAGGGATTACAAGTCAGTAGGTAGTACAGCCCAAGCTGGCTGGTATGTTTGGAAATGCACATGGGCACTGGGAATTGAACTAGTGCACAGAGAAAGACATGATCAGTAGAAGCAAGTAACAATGGTCAGAGACAAACAGGAATCATTGGTAGCAGTTAGAAGTGCATGAGGGTGCCGAGGAAGAAACAAACTGCTCAGGAGTGGCATTACTGGAGCAGAATATCTCCCCTAGCTGCCAGGGGAACAACTACTCCAGTAAGCGTGAGGGCAGGGGAAAAAGTAAAAATAGATACTGGTAGTAGGGGACACAATTATTAATTGTGGATTGGATGGACAGAATGTTGTGCAGGGCTTGGGTGAACCCAGCTGCCATGGGACATTTGGGTATAAATTACACAGTAATAGGTAGATGAAACTTGAGGTTTCAGGGACATAGGTGCTATATTACAGAAAAGGACCTCCAAGGTAGTATTCTCAGAAATACTGCCTATACCACAAGCCACACCAGACAGTCAGATCTAAACAAGTGGCTGAGAAAATGGTGCAAGGAACATCTTATACTTGCATGTAAGGTGTGACACATATCTCTCTATGCATGTCTATATCCCATCAGAGTCCCACCAAGCTTTATTAAATGTATAGTTAATTTCACGTAACTTGCGGAGTGTATGCTGTAATTTTTTTTTCTATTTTGGAAAGTGGATCTAGGATTAGCATGCTACTGAATCATGGGTGCATTTTCACTCGTAGTCCTTGACTTTCCTAACACGTACATACTGTACACTTCTCATTTTTAGAATAAAAATCCTATCCTAATCTCTTTTGAGTTTGTTGTTTCTTTTTTGTTTGAAACGTGTATTTTAGATTGTTTGATAACTAATAGGATTATATAGGATGCAGGGAGTGTGTATGAGAAATTGAGACATTTTGCCAGGAAGGAAAGATGGCTACTAGTTATATATAAGTGACAGAAAATAGGTTTCCATATACCTATATATATGTGTGTATATATATATATATATATATATATATATATATTTTTTTTTTTTTTAATATATGATAATATATATTAACATGATAATGACAATATAATCACAGTGATTTCATATAAGGAAAAACACTTTGGTCGCCGCAGGCAATTTTTGTTGATTAAAAAACCGTAAAAACTTACTGCTTCTTAATAAAAACATATTTACATACAGTGGTGTGAAAAAGTGTTTGCCCCCTTTTCCTGTTCCTTTGCATGTTTGTCACACTTAAGTGTTTCGGAACATCAAACCAATTTAAACAATAGTCAAGGACAACACAAGTAAACACAAAATGCAATTTGTAAATGAAGGTGTTTATTATTAAAGGTGAAAAAAAATCCAAACCATCATGGCCCTGTGTGAAAAAGTGATTGCCCCCTAAACCTAATAACTGGTTGGGCCACCCTTAGCAGCAACAACTGCAACCAAGCGTTTGCGATAACGTGCAATGAGGCTTTTACAGCGTCCTGGAGGAATTTTGGCCCACTCATCTTTGCAGAATTGTCCTAATTCAGTTACATTAGAGGGTTTTCGAGCATGAACTGCCTTTTTAAGGTTATACCACAACATCTCAATAGGATTCAGGTCAGGACTTTGGCTAGGCCACTCTAAAGTCTTCATTTTGTTTTTCTTCAGCCATTCGGTGGTGGACTTGCTGGTGTGTTTAGGATCATTGTCCTGCTGCAGAACCCAAGTTCCTTTCAGCTTGAGTACACGAACAGATGGTCGGACATTCTCCTTCAGGATCTCTTGGTAGACAGAAAAATTCATAGTTCCTTTTATCACGGCAAGTCTTCCAGGTCCTGAAGCAGCAAAACAGCCCCAGACCATCACACTACCACCACCATATTTTACTGTTGGTATAATGTTCTTTTTATGAAATGCAGTGTTCCTTCTACGCCAGATATACTTGGACACACACCTTCCAAAGAGTTCCACTTTTGTCTCATCGGTCCACAGAATGTTGTCCCAAAAGTCTTGGGGATCATCAAGATGTGTTGTGGAGAAATTGAGACGAGCTTTGATGTTCTTTTTGCTCAGCAGTGGTTTTCTCCTTGGAACTCTGCCATGCAGGCCATTTTTGACCAGTCTTTTCCTGATGGTGGAGGCATGAACGCTGACCTTAACTGAGGCAAGTGAGGCCTGCAGTTCCTTGGACGTTGTTGTGGGGTCTTTTGTGACCTCTTGGATGAGTCGTCACTGCGCTCTTGGGGTAATTTTGGGCGGCCGGCCACTCCTGGGAAGGTTCACCACTGTTCCATGTCTTCGCCAATTGTGGATAATGGCTCTCACTGTGGTTCGCTGGATTCCCAAAGCTTTGGAAATGGCTTTATAACCCTTTTCCAGACTGATAGATCTCAATGACTTTCTTTCTCAATTGTTCCTGAATTTCTTTGGGTCTCGGCATGATGTGTAGCTTTTAAGGATCTTCTGGTGGACCTTACTGTGTCAAGCAGCTCCTATTTAAGTGATGCCTTGATTGTGAACAGGTGTGGCAATAATCAGGCCTGGGTGTGGCTAGAGAAATTGAACTCAGGTGTGGACAACCACAGTTATAGTATGTTTTAACAAGGGGGGCAATCACTTTTTCACACAGGGCCATGATGGTTTGGATTTTTTTTCACCTTTAATAATAAACACCTTCATTTACAAATTGCATTTTGTGTTTACTTGTGTTGTCCTTGACTATTGTTTAAATTGGTTTGATGTTCCGAAACACTTAAGTGTGACAAACATGCAAAGGAACAGGAAATGAGGAAGGGGGCAAACACTTTTTCACACCACTGTATATACAAAATAAATATATGTCCATACATCAGCTTATATCACAAACAGAAAATGGTATTTTGCCCAAAAAAAACAAACAAAATAAAAATGTATATATATATATATATATATATATATATATATATATATATATATATATATATACACACACACACACACACAAAATGTATTGGCCTTAACTCTAACCCATATTCATGGAGAATTAATGAATCATTACTAACAGGCCCCACACACCAACAAAAGATCGTATCAGAAATAAAAGACTATTTTTCATTTAATTCAACCCCAGATGTTTCTCCAACTATATTATGGCTAGCCCATATAGCTGTATTGGGAGGCCACCTCATTAAACGAGCTGCACAATCTGATAGGAACAAATTCACTCTCTCACCAAAGATCTCCACAAACCATTTAAAGATCATACCAATTCACATGACCCAGACACCCACAAAATAATATCTCAAAAACATAATTAGACTCATTACTCACATTTAAAGCAGAAAAGGCACTCCACTGGTCAAAAGCAAAATGTTTCCCATCTAGCAATACATATTCCTCAATGTTTGCCCACAAACATAATCAACCAATAACACCCACACCTTTTTTAAACTCAAGAATAATACACATCAACTGATCACTCATCCCCAGGAGATCCTGTCTATATTCAAAAAATTATATTCAGATCTCCTCTCAACACCTACCTCATTGATTTCACCCTCGGCACTATGTTGGTTAGACAAACACCCTATTCCAAAGCTAACCCAAATGCAAATAGACTAATTAAATGCACGTGCATGGAAGAGGAACTACTTATAATAATTAAATCTCTTTAGAAAAACTCAGCTCCTGGCCCAGACGGATTCTCCTCCTTTTATTATAAACAATATCACCAACTTCTAATACCAAATTTAACAAAATTATTAAAGGAGAACATTTGCCAGAGGAAATCTTACTCGCCAATATGTCCCTTATCCCAAAACCAAATAAAGATCATACATTGCCCCAAAATTATAGACCAATCTTGGTAATAAACAATGACCTTAAGATATTTAGCAGATTGTTAGCCAATAGATTAGCATCAAGCAGATGTGCGTACTCGGCTTCCGGGGGTTATACCGGGATGATGCCCGCACCTGCAGGCATCATCCCGGTACCGTTTTTTAAAGCGGGCGATTGGCTTTCCAGCAATAACAACCGATGCGGCTAAAAGCCGCTCGGCTGTTATGCCGGAGCGGGAGGGGACATCCGCCCTCCCGCCGCCTCACCGGTGCTCCCGTTCAATCGGGAGCACTGATCACACATCTGCCGCTTCCAGCGGCTAGGGAGAGACTGGAATGAAGCTGTAAGCGGCTTCATTCCAGTCTCCTAATTGTAAACACGGAAGTGACGTCATGACGTCACTTCCCGTTTACTCGGCTGCCAATGGCGCCGGATTTAAAAAGAAATACACTATTCAGAATCGCCGAAAACGGCGATCTGAATAATTTGAAGTGTAAAGGAGGGAACGGGGGTATTTTAGACCCCCGATCCCTCCATAAAGAGTACCTGTCACCACCTATTACTGTCACAATGGATGTTTACATTCCTTGTGACAGCAATAAAAGTGATCAATTTTTTTTTAAAACAATTTATTAATTTTTTTTTTTAAAGCGCCCCCCCCGTCGCCGCGAGCTCGCGCAGCAAAGAAAACGCATATGGAAGTCACACCCACATATGTAAACGGTGTTCAAATCACACATGTGAGGTATCGCCACGATCATCAGAGCGAGAGCAATAATTCTAGCACTAGACCTCCTCTGTAACTCTAAACCTGGTAACCGTTTTTTTTAAAGCATCGCCTATTGAGATTTTTTAGGTACCATAGTTTGTCGTCATTCCACGAGTGCGTGCAAATATAAAGTGTGACATGTTTGGTATCCAATTACTCGGCGTAACATTATCTTTCACATTTTGCAAAAAAATTGGGCTAATTTTACTGTTTCTTTTTTTTTTAATTCATGAAAGTGTCCCTTTTCCCAAAAAGTTGCGTTTAAAACACCGCTGCGCAAATATCGTGTGACATAAATATTGCAACAATTGCCGTTTTATTCTCTAGAGTCTCTGCTTAAAAAAAATATATAATGTTTGGAGGTTCCAAGTAATTTTCTAGCAAAAAATATGTATTTTAACTTGTAAACACCAAATGTCAAAAATAGGCTTAGCCTTGAAAGGGATAGTCCATTTCCCTGATTTCCCCTTATCAAGCAGGTTTCATACCAGGCAGACAAATTACTGACAATATTAGATTAGTAACAAACATAATTCAAGAAGGTAATGTCAACTCCTGATCTGTCCTATTACTAAGCCTCAATATTAATAAGGCATTTGATATTGTATCCTGGAATTTCCTTGATATAGTGCTGAAAAGATATGGTTTCAAAGGTGAATTTTTCCACGCCTTTCAAGCTTTATCACACAACCCATCCACTGGATAAGATTACCAGTATGTAATTCAGACTTTACAAGGTGGGCAGCGGTACACGTCAGGGATGTCCCATTTCACCCTTACTATTCGCTCTAGCGATTAAATCCTTAGCCACAGCAATACTACTACACTCAGACATCAAAGGTTATAAGTCTAACAATAACACCTATAAATTGAGCATGTATGTAGACAATATGATTTTATTTCTCACACAACCCAATATAGCTTTATAAGAGCATGTTATTAAACATGCTCTTAAAACATTTGCATCATTATCAGGCCTAACGGTGAATGTTTCCAAATCTTTTGGTATGCCAATAAACATTCCAACATTGCATTTAGATTCCTTACGCTCCTCATTCAATTTCACCTGGTCGATGGAATCTCTCCCATACTTGGGCATCTTTCTCACTCCAAACATTAATAACCTATCCTCAAAAAACTACTTACCCTTCATACAAAAATTAAGATCAATGCTCAAAATGTGGAAATCTTTCAAAATATAATTTCTAGGCAGGATCACAACAATTAAAATGAAATTCCAAAAAATATATTATACCTATTTAGTGCACTTATAATTAGACTAAATAAAGTAATTATTACTAAATTCCAAACAGAGATTAACAAGCTTATATGGTTAGATTCTTACCCATGTCTATCAAGATTAGTATTCTATAAATCACAAAAGAACAGAGGACTGGGCCTCCCAGTTTTCTGGTTATATACTTTTTAGCTGCCAGATGGTCTCAAATTGCGCAGAGGCATATTCTCAACCCCAAGATCCCATGGGTTAGGTTTTAGAGAGACTCAATTCTATCTCAGGTATATTATGGGGAAACCAGATTTAAAACCATACCCTAGAAACTCTTAACTAACTAGTCTCACAATCATACCAATTATGGAAACTACACAATAAAAAATACAAACTTATATCTAACACCCGCCCCCACATTCTTCTTTGGTAGGGGACCCAAAAATTCTCCCTAAATACGCACAAAGCTGGAGACTTCTCATGGTGGACAAACAAAAACCTGATATCCTTTTTTTTTTTTATTTTATAGAAAACAACAATTTCACCTCATTCTCTTCACTAAAATCTAGACATCAAATTTCAAATACTGAGTTTAATAAATTCCTCCAGACCGAAAACTTTTTTAACCACTTCAGTCCCGTAAGATTTTACCCCTTTCCTGACCAGAGCACTTTTTGCAATTTGGATGCAATGTCGCATGACCGTGCAATTGTCAGTTAAAGTGGTGCAGTGCCAAACAAAATAGATTTTTCTTTTGCCCACAAATAGAGCTTTCTTTTGGTGGTATTTGATCACCTCTGCGGTTTTTATTTTTTGCACTATAAACAAAAAAATAGCGACAATTTTGAAAAAAAAAAACACACAATATTTTTTACTTTTTGCTATAATAAATATCCCCAAAAAATATCTAAAACGTTTTTTTCCTCAGTTTAGGCCGATACGTATTCTTCTACATATTTTTGGTAAAAAATTTTTTTTACAATAAGCATATGATTAGTTTACGCAAAAAAAAAGTTCTAGCGTCTATAAAATAGGGGATAGTTTATGGCTTTTTTTATTATATGTATATATATATTTTTTTACTAGTAATGGCGGTGATCTGCAATTTTTATTGGGACTGCGACATTATGGCCGACAATTTTGACACATTTTTGGGACCAATGGCATTTTTACAGCGATCAATGCTATAAAATTGCATTGATTACGGTGAAAATGTCACTGGCAGTGAAGGGGTTAACCATTAGGGGGCAGTGAAGGGGTTAAGTGTGTCTTAGTATGTGTTCGAACTCAAGGGGGGTGGGACTGTGCAGGGGAGTTCTGTATGAACAGACAATCTGTCTGTTCTCCCCTCAGCGAGCCGGAAACGGTGTGCTTACACACACAGATCCCGGTTCCCTGTGTGCCCCGAGTGATCGCGACCGCCGGGCACTCGCATCGGCTCCGTGGGTGAGCAGGGATCACGCATGCGCCCCCTAGTGGCCATCTATGGTACTGACATTCCATGACTGCGATTCGCACAGCCGAGCCATGTTGCCGCAGTATAACTGCAGTAGCTGGTTGGAATGCAGTTAATACATATTAACAAACAATAAATTCACATGCACCGTCATTCTTTGAAAACATATCTAAAGTCACCTAGAAGAACAGGACTGATATCAGAAATATACTCTAAGCTAGTTAACAACTCCCCTATATGCACAAATGGGAACAAGAATGTGATTTCTCGTTTTCTACTGAAAACTGGGACAACTGCATCAATAATTTACATAAATGCACAAGAGCAATCATGATTAAAGAGACTGCAATAAAATGATTCACAAGATGGTATTATACTCTAAATTCATGCCATTTTCCCCACAACTCCTCAGACATGCTTCTGAGGTTGCAATTCTACAGGTTCTTTCTCACACATTTTTTGGAATTGTGAAAAGATTACACATATATGGAAGCAGTTAGAAAAATTTCCTTCCAAAATTTCAGATAATAGTATAAACCTCACTCTCCACAACTGTCTCCTATTTTCCGCTATCGTTGGACTTTCCACCCATAATATGAGACTGATCCACACAATATGTGTAGCAATACACTGGTTGATAGCATTCCATGTGAAAGGACATAAAGAAGAGTCACACATCCAAAGACCTTACCATTCCTCCATGCCTTTGTCCAGGCCTCCGGCCACCATCTGTCCTCCTCAAGATCTTGAATTTTTCCAACCTTTCCCAGAATATTGTGCATAACCACCTTGACAGTAAAGCACAGTGGCTAAGTGGTTAGTGCTTCTACCGAGCAGCATCAGTTTAAATCCCAGCCACAGCATTCCCTTCCTTGAGTTTGCATGTTCTCCTTTTGCCTGCATGGGGTTCCTTTGGGTTCTCCTACACTCCAAAGACATGCTGGTAGGTTAACTGGCTCCTGTCAAAATTGTCCCTAGTACTGCATATGTATGGATGTGAGTTAGGGACCTTAGATTGTAAGCTCATTGAGGGCAGGGGCTGATGTGAATGTACAATATACTGTATATGTAAAGTGCTGTGTAAATGAACTAAATTATTTAATATTTATTTACTATTTAATTCATTATTGTGTGCTATATTAGTACCAATTATAAATAAAAAAATATCAACCCTTTCCCTGTTGGGGCTCTGGGAAGGCATCTGGAAGTTCGAAGCTTTCTCCCTCCTCTCCTATCCAGAATCTCTCACTATTTTTTTATTTCATACATTTTAAAACTCTCACTCTTATCCCGATTGATCTTTGAGCCAGATGCTTCAGCATTCTGCTTTATTACCAATACCACCTCCTCTGCCTCCTCCATCCCAGAGAAGAAAACAGACACATCATCAGCATAGGCTATAACCCTCAGAGGAGGCTCATCAGAAATCTAACCTTGTGATAAAGGATTGATTGTAAATGTATATAGCAGAGGACTCAAAGGACACCCCTGAAATGCACACAAGCTAACCTCAAAGGACAGTGCAATACAACCATTCCCAAGCATGAAGCTTTCTGCCTCTCTACACAAGGTCTTCAGCCAATCAGAGTCCCCCCCCACCAGGCCATACTTGCCAAGAAGCAGCCACAGGTACATATGGTTGCCCCAATCAAAAGCTTGAGCCTGAGTCAATGCCAGCAGGAACTTTCTCCAGCCCACAGCCCTGCACTGCTCCAGAGCCTTTTAAGACCAGGATGACCTGCTGGTGAAACTGTGCTTTCCAGAGTGGTTGGTTATAGTTTGGATGTCCACCAGTGTGTCTACCAGAAGATCCCAGTAATCAGTTTCCATATGATGCTAACTGCTGGGAGGGTATATTGTTTCCTTCTTGCTCCAGTGTTCTGCTTTGCCACCAGATACTGCTACCCAATTATCCTGTTCCTTCTCTTGGTTGTGTGCTTTGCCTTGTACCTTTACCCTGAAAACCCTCAGCAGCTCCAGAGTTAAGTGTCTGGTGTTAGTTCACCTTTACAAAAAAAAATGTAAAGGTGAACTATCACTTTAAATGTTAATATTGAGGGCGGAAACATTAAACATTGTCAAGCTATTAGCATCCTTTCTCTGAAATGGCAATATATGTCATTGAGCAAATTGAGGGTTTAAGCATCCTATTTTATTTTTCTGAAATTTATATATTCTTTAGGCGAAACACGATATGAAAATAGTAGAATTTAAGTGTAGTACTTACTTGCTCTGAGGATGTTTTCCTTGCTGCTACATCTGGACTGGACCTGAAAAGACAACAACAAGTATATCACCAATGACAGCAGAGTACACACACACATGTATGACCTTAAATGCCATAGTGACTTGAAACGCATTGCTCAGCAATGTGCTGCAACCCTTCTAGCAAAAAAGGAAATTCATGGGCAGGCTCCTAGAAATTTTTTTAGTGCTTAGGAGCTAAAAAAAAAAAAAAAAAAAACAAGGTGATAGTTATGCAAATATAACCATTCAAATATATTCCGAATTAGAACTGCTTTAAATATAAATCCAATAAAAAAATATATATATATATTTTAAGAAACATATATGCAAACTTGCAGTAATTCTTTTTTAAATAATACATATTATCTTTTGAGGTCAAGCACCCCAAAATATAGCTTTGCAATTTGTAATATATTCGGTTGACTAGTGCCAGTGCATGCACATTTAAATCATACATTTTCAGATCAAGAAAAAATCTGTGCTACAGAAGCCAGCCCATAAACCTAAATACATCATAACAACCACACAACATTTGAATTCTACCAAGCAATACAGCCTACTTGCTGTAATGGAACAAATTATGACAGTAATGTTGCAACTGATGGTGGTTTATGATTGTCCTTCCTGGAAAAACAAGGTTTAAAATAAAAACAAAAAACATTTAATATACATGGCATCTTATTGGTTTGGTTCAGATTTGTTTTCCTTGAACTTACATATGGAGGTTTTCAAGGTAGGTTCTGAAGAATGTCATAGCATATGACCAGAAATAATTAAAATATATATTTTGCTTTAAAAGAAAAAATAGTAATTTAGAGAATGTGGCAATTGTGGAACAGGGCAGCAGTTTTCTTTTTAAATGGCTTTTTATTATTTTAACAGTTCAGGTACATCACGTCAGGATACAGGAATGGTAAAATGGAGGAAGCAATGCTTTTAGTGATATATTAGTGTAATAAAGGCAATTTCTTGCTTTCCTCCTTATTTAGATATTTAGGTATTAATTCCCATACACAAGTTGTTTCATATTTACATAAAACATTCACATCAACGTTTCAATATACTTTCCAGCAGATTTTTATAATTAAATTACTTGATCACAGATTGATCCCTGAATAATTGTAGTCATCATCCACCCCATATAGTTTTCTAAATACAAGTACAAGTGTGACTCATAGCAATTTAATATAACCCAGTTTGCATTTTAGATTTAGTGAGTCATTTAAGAGAGCTGGAACTAACTATAATTAAAGCCACTTGTTAACTACTCAAACTGCAATGTTAATACATTAGCACATCCTTTAAGATGAGATATAAATAGGTATGTGCTATTGAAATTTTGAAACATAACCTGAACCAAAAATCAGGACGGACGACAGAAAATGTCAGTGAAGTGATGGTGGCATAAAGTCATGATATATGCAAGAAACTGCACCTACAAAATAACACCTTCTACAAACTATGGACATCCATGGCTGGACAAGTACATATGAATACAGAACATGTAGGTGTGCTTAAAATAAACACATCCAGAAAATGTGAAATGAAACTAGAACAACACAAATGAGTCCTAAAAATAAACAAGTAGACTAGTAAAGAACTAGCGTGGAAAAACAGATATCCAAAGGACACAAGAGAAAAGCTAATAAGAGAAAAATGTTAGTGGAAAGACAGCGCTAAGGAAGAAAAATGGAAGTCAGGAATCTTCACGAAGTATAGTAAGGAGCTCAAACTCATAGCGCAAAGCATCTTTTTTGCGAATGGAAGCAGCTCCTTTGATCAGTAATAGTTACTCTGGTTTCGCAGCCTCTACTCCTCCTGAGTTCATCTTTAAGCCCTTCCAATTTATAGTGGAGCTATTGCATGGACAAAAACAAAAGATCAAAAATAAGCAGAGACACTTAAAATTTCTGAATCAAGTAGTTGAAAAGTTGGGCAACAGTAAAGCTAACAATCCTGGCTTTTCGAAGTCGATGTTAAAGCACTTTTCTGATGGAGGCTGTTACTATGAGCTGGAATAGAATGAATACACTTAAATTGAACATGGCATTCAAATTTGATTTGCTGATGAAAAATGGAATTTGTTGCATTACAACATAAACATAAAAAAAAAGAACAAAAACAATGGTGCAGTCTTTGAAAATCTAATTTTGCAGAAAATACTTTTGTATCAGTGAAATACAACATTGTGTAAATTTGCATATTACAGTTTCTTTTAAATGCATGGACACTGCATTTTCTGTAAAGTTGTGTACAGGCACAATGGCCCAAGGTGGCTGAACTGTCAGCCATTCAGTTGAACTTTAAGTTAATTGCATGATTACATGCAATCTGTGAAGACAGTGCATTTCTGTCACATTATTATATATCACCACAAGATTCTATGTTAAGATCACAGTAGGGATTCAACTATAAGAACCCAAAATAAACACCAGTCAAATTACTTACATATCCTGAATGTACAATACACAAAGTTCATTTTAAATGTCTAGTTAAACTTTCACAATTAGTAGCTATGGCAGGTTGTATTTATCTGAAAACACCAGCTAAAGTTGCTTATAACATAATGTATTAAAAAGTATTACAATCTATAGGAATAACATGTCTCAGAGCAAAATATATTTTAGTTACTAGTTTAAAAAAAAAAAAAACATTTAGGCAAGCTAAAATGTTTACAGGAGACAGTCATTACTCTTAAGTCCTTTTTAACATTAGGAGGCGTAAAAGTCAAGTTCACATTCATACATAAACCCAATGGCCCAACCCCTAGCCTCCTAAATCATTACCCACTCATTTTTTTTTACTCTCTGTCTGACAGTGGCTGCCTCCTCTGGTGTTTACACTTTGAATCCCTAGTGTATGAGTGCAGTTCTCATGTCTATAGGGACCCAATGTGCAGAACTGGGGAAGATTTCAGCCTGGAGGAGGGTAATCACTAGAGGAGATCACCGCTGTCAGGCAGCTTAGTATGCACCTGGGGGAGGATGTCTGAGTTATATTAAATTACAGGGCAAGGGTAGCTGGGCTGGTAGGTAGGAGAGACCTGGAAATAAAACTTGTTAGGCTACTAATGGCCGTAACTGCCACTTAAGGCAAAAGGACACTCTTGAAAGCTGTAGATCCAACACTTGTACTAAACTATTAGTTCCAGCAGAAAAGTGGTAAGATAGGCCATTAGCAGATTCCTCTTTGTGCCAGCAGCACTTTTAGGTCCAAACCCAGCAAGCCACTGCAGTCTCAACTAGCCATAATAAGTATGTTCTTGTTTCCATCCATTGATGCTATATCTGGCACCCAAGTGACCTAAAGGAAAGACCTGGGTATTACCACATGGAAGGCTGGGAAGCATGCCTGTGGTTATGCATACATTGCAAAAAACGGCATCTAAATTGCAATTTTGGAAGGGTTACAGGCAAAGGTGGATTAGAATATCCTAAAACAATGGATGCATATAATATCAACTTTCTGCTAGAACCATAGGATTAGTAGTGTGACTGTTCCTACAGGTTCACTATTTTTAAACAGCTTTATCCACTACTGTGAATTCCCCTTATCTGAATAAAGCACATGCTACAAGAAATCAAGTGTAAACATCTTATTACTGAATATCCAAAATTCTAAATACTATACTGACAGATAACTGGTCTATGCACAATAAGTAGTTTTGCATATTTCAAAATGTTTTATGCTATTTCATTTACATTATGCACATTAAATCAAGAAATATATCAGAAGTTAAAAAAAACAACAGCAGAAAAAAAAAACAACATAAAAACATGCATAAGGATCTATGCAAAAAAAGTCAAGCATTAAGGGTCCACTCAGACTTGTGTGTTGTGGTAAAGTGCTAAAAACACTCGCATTACTACACTGCGCAGTAGAGCACCTGCTACTTGTGCAGAGTATTGCCATTCATTGTGAATAGTGTCCAAACACACTGTAATGTTGAGGACAATGCACTGCAAGCACCACATTGCACATACTGTCTGTTGTTATGCACAGATTTTTTAACAAAAGCATTGTGCGTGGGGTTACACAACTGTGGTGTATTGGCAGTCCATTAATGCTGAGTACTCTACAATAACATCAAACTAAAATGCAAAGCTTCTAACAGAAGCTTCTATGGTGGCAACCAAAAGACCAGCAGCTTATTATGCTTTCCCCAATCTGGCTGTGCACAGTACTGGGCAAACACTAGTTAGCTCTATAGATTTCTGTGGGCTGCCCCTTCATCTACTACTGGATGGACCAACAGGCAGTCCATAGAAGTAATCCATGTACTGGTCAATCTACAAATATTTACATTTGATACAGCAATCAAAATAATGAAGAGCAAGCATACAAACTGTATAAGTCATAAGAATTATTTAAAGTAAAATACTCCAGTAATAAATCAAAATATGTGTTCACTGAAAACTAAACATACATTTCTTTTAGGAATTACAAAAAAAACTATTTTGTAACCACGCAACACAGCCACAAGAGTTGGAGTAAATTATCCTAAATCCTGTGATATTATACTCCTGCTGGATACAAATCGTTTCTCCTTTTTTTCACTTAGAGATTTTTTAGTGCAGGTGGAGTGGAGGCTAGCAGACAAGCAAACCTTGCACGTTCATGCGTGTGTAACACATTTAAATTAAACCATGCTATAAACATACTAGCTTCTTCCACACAAAAAGATTAAATTGAAGGTAAACTAGCCACTATAAATAAAAGTAGCTTCCATGCCACATTTGGGGCAGCTGTTTTGCCCTTTGAGAAAAAAACAAAAACAGAAAAAAAACAACAGATAATTGTTTAAAAAGCTATTTTGTAATTAAATGTTAATACTAATAACCCTTCCATCTCAATCTGTAGCCACCTTGATTCCCCATGATTCAAATATTCCTTTACAGCAATAAAGACAAAACAGGAGTCATGTACACTGCTTGGGAATAGAAATCCCCATTGGCTATATGAGATTGTTGATATTTGGACGTTAAAAATGAAATGGTCTATAGTTCAGCTTTCCAACTGCAGTTTTCTAAAAATGTAGCAAAGGATGCTGTATTTTCCAAGCAGAAAAGATCATTCTGTATGCATATAGTATATTGAGTATATTTGAGTCCTTAAAAGAAATGTATGTGTATGTGGCTGAAAAAGAACACAGTTTCTGCAATGTGCATCATCACCTAATAACGACGACTTTCTCAAGCAAAGCAGTTCTGCGAGAAGAGTCTGCGATGGGCTTTAAACATAAAAATAAAATAAACTTCATGTACAATGTGGATGTTCATCATAATGTAAATCTGTGTCACTTCATCTTTACTTCATACAAAAAAAGATTAGTATACATCTCTATATTGTTGTGATATACATGTGCAGTATATCATATCATACAGTGGGTTCTCTCAGATAGCTATCACTACAGCAGGTGCACCCATTAGATTTCTCCCTCTACTTCCATTCTGGTGACGCCTGTAAATGCCCTTTACTCTTTGCCCTGGTACAAACATCTCAAGGAAAAAACTGCATTAGGATCTCCAGAATGGGTTCACAGGCATTAATAAAAACATGACAAATGTTTTAAACCTCCCCCTTGAAAAAAAAAAGTGAAAATCACTTATAACTGCTGAAAAAGCACATTACAAAAGATTTATATTTGTTTACAGAAAACTGGCCATTAACATGTGACAGGCAGAAAAAAAGATTCCAATTGCATACTATATACCAACAGCATAATTTCATTGAAAAGCTGTTGTTGTTTGGTGCCTTGGAAGCTCCTTGAAACCCTGTAGCTGTCAGTATACAAATTCCTGAACTACAGTAAGCAATATCAGTGCTCAGGAAAGTTCTCAGCGGCATACCATGATGCAATGAAGGTTGCCTGTCAGTAGTCAGTGTAAGCATGCATCACACAGAAGAATGTGCTGGGAGTACCCATCGATTCTATACCTTTTGGTACCTATCATACATGTTAAAGCGTTTTACTACCTGTCACATGTATAGTTTGAAAGGAAACTTTTCAGTGAGCACACATTTTGAGTTATTTCAAATTAGCATAAAGTATACTTTTAAACTATTCTTGTTCCGTTTCTTGTGCTTCTTAAGGTACTCATACACATTAATTTACAGATCAGATAAAAAACAGCTATGGGGCAGTGCACAACAGCAGCAAACAAGTATACTTGGAGAACAAAACCTTTGGGCCAATAAAAAAAAAACTTTGCATGATCAGTGTAATTTTCTTTGGCACCAAAAGAGTCTGAATATGGCTTCGCTTCTATCCTCCAATGCCCTACACAAGATAGTTTGTTTGACTAGAGCAATCCTGGGCAGCACAGTGGTGTAGCGGTTAGCACTCTCACCTAGCAGTAAAAAGGGTCGCTGGTTCGTATCCCAACCATGACACTATCTGCCTGGAGTTTGCATGTTCTCCCTGTGCCTGCGTGGGTTTCCTTCCACACTCCAAAGACATGCAGGTAGATTAATTGGCTTCTGTCCAAAATTGGCCCTAGTATATGAATGGGGACCTTAGATTGTGGGCTCCTTAAGGGTAGGGATAGATGCGAGGGTGCAATGTACAGGGATTGGGACAATTGTAAACACTCACTCAGGTTGAACTGGATGGACTGGTGTCTTTATTCAATCTTACTATGTAACTATACTATTTACAGGTAAAACTGTATATTGTGAACTTGGATTGTGTATAAATCTCCAGCCATTCAGTACAGTCTTTGGGCATCTTTAGTCTCTATTCAGCTCCCTACAGTGTGTCTTTAACTAACTACTAGTGTATGCTTAAGTATTTTGTTTGATTAGTCTTTATACTCAGCATTCTCGGTGATACCTTCCTTCTGTTTTCCTCTTTGTTTGTACAGTTTCCCATGTGTATGTTCTGAAGTACACTATGGTTTGTGTCAAACCAATGTGTTTTCAGTCTGCCCTTGTAGCATATTTATCCTGTCTCTTGTGCATTCAATATGTTCCCATTCCTGTGCCAGCATTCACCCAAAAAACAGCAAGTGGTTAAATCAAGCTGTAATAATGGCACTAAGCAGCAAATTTCATGCAATTTAAACCACTTAAGACCAATTTTTGATTGCAAAAACATGCAAACAGATCAATGCATACTCCAGAAAAAGTTTGAAACAAAACTGTGAAATGATCAAAACTATTAATGTTATGATGCTTTAATACCTTGGCTGTTCTTGGTACTGCAAACTGGTGGAAACTGACAGGAATTGTGTGTATGGCAACAGAGGAGCATGCCCAGTCTGTCCCCTTGTTCCAACTCTACCTACAACTCTGATTTCTGAGCCTGCCTCCAGCTTTAACAGTATGGTCTTAGGAACTCTTTACCTTAACACAACCCTGGGTGTGTCCACTTTCCTTCTTCTGACCTCAAATAAAAATGTTAATTAAAGGAAAAGTGGAGGTTTTGGCCATTGCAATCTGTTAACATTCCAGTAGGGTTTTTCTTAGGTGGTTTAGCAATATGATGGTGAAACCACTCAATTAGACATTTGTCTAGTTTTAACAGTAGGGCTTAAAATCCAACATCACAAATTAGTTCCCCTCCAGTTATTTTTGCTATCCATACACAGTGAAACTTTGAATTACAAGCATAATTCGTTCCAGAAACATGCCTGTAATCGAAAGTACTTGTATATCAAAGCAAATTTCCCCCTAAGAAATAATGGAGACTCAAATGATTCGTTCCACAACCATGCATTCATAGGTCCTTCAGTTTATAGTCAATATAAAAAGACTGTAGCAATGTGACCAGGTTGTGTAACCATAAAACGTCCATCCACAAATGGAAGCCTCCACAAGGGGATTAGAAGCAAAATCCACCAGGAGCTACAGAGTATAAAAGAGAAGAGAGGTGCCTCTAAGTGTAGCAATATGGTTACATTTAATGAAGGTACAACATTTAGCAACTCACATGGTTGATGATTAAAAGTGGTACATCTAAGTATGCAGGCATCCAGGGTAAAGGTATCCACATAGATGTTGGCTCTCACCGCTGTCAGCCTGCAATCGTGACCGGAAAAACTGCCCTGCTGTAGAGCGATCTGAAAGTGTGGTTTGAACCACTCATGAAGCGCAGAGTGGAAGGGATGACGTTGATGAGGATCGTTTTTGTGGACAGCTTTACCTCAGATGCCTGCATACTTAGATGTGCCTCTTTTAATGATCAACCATGTGAGTTGCTAAATGTTGTACCTTCATTAAATGTAACCATATTGCTACATTTAGAGGCACCTATCTTTTATACTCAGTTGTGACATGATGCTACTTGTATATCAAGACATCACTTGTATATGAAGTACATTTTTTTTAATTTTGCTAGTCTTGCAAAACGCTCTCAAACCAAGTTACCTTCAAACCAAGGTTTTACTGTATATCTAAAATTCCAGCATGCTATAATTTTTTTTCTGCTGCATGCTGGAATTTTCTTATGCATATGGACAGCGAAGACAGAAGGTATAACATCTTAAAAGGTGTAGATGAAGCAACTATCCTATGTGAGACTCTTGGGTTTTAACCACAGTAATAATATTATGATTTTTTACTTACCGTATTTCTTGGAGTTCATTAAGCAACACAGGATTCTGAGAGAATTGGCATACACTGTCACAAACAGAAGAATTTGGACATTGGCAACAACAATAAAACAGTGGCCAGCCTGCTGTTCCCACTTCCATTATCAGCATGCCTCAGTTTTTGAAGTTCTGAAAGGGCCAAATTTAAATCCCATGGCATCACAGGTGGTTGCACAGAAGGTGTTACATGAAAGACACCCTTTACAAAAGTCTTAATCAATGGTTGAGAGATTTGCCTCTATGGTATTTGGAGCCAAGTGCTGTTCCCGACCTAATTATAAAATGATCAGGATTCAATCCATGAAGGGATTTATGGGGTAAAAACGTTGTTACTCGCACCACGATAAGTAAGTCTTCCATGTGTGATGGTAGACCTTGCAGGTGGTAAACGTCCTAGCTTTTAACAGCAGGGAAATACAAGAAAACAAGGGCTTCCAGATCAATGTCATTAAAACCCGTAACCATGATGGAGACTTAGACCCGTCCTTCAGACAGAATATCTGTTTGATCTGGAGGAGCCTATAGGGTTTCTGTCAGCAGTTTGATCAGATCAGTACCACAGTCGCCAGGGCCAGTTTGAAGCTAAACCTATCACCAGAATGCCCTTCATCTCAATCCTGCAGAGTAGACAAGGAAGGAGTTTCAGAGGAGGAGTTCAGGATCCAGCTGAGACCATTTAGTGTTTGTACTGTTGCCATATATGGTCATTCAAAATCTTTGCCAACTGTTCACTCAAATACAGAGGTAGCCTTGATGTGCTGGAAAGATGGGGGCATACAAGTAGCCATCCTTGATGGCCACAGTAAAGATGAGCTCAGGTGTGTTTGGATACTCCAAATAGACGTAAATACATGCGGCGTCAGGGTATGCCTCGGCCGCTTATGATTGGCAATCTGCAGCAAAAGCTTCCTGGTGAAATAGCTCAGGCGGGTTCAGACTAGTATCAAAACACATCTGAGGTAATCCCTGGTCCACAGAGGCTATAAAGTCTCCCTCATGAGGGGAAGTTATTAAGTTGAGTCAGGGAAAATCGGATTGCCTATCGGGGGATCAGGAAGGAAATTTTTCCCTGCTGTAGCAAATTGGAGCATTCTTTGCTGGTTTTTTTTGCCTTGGATCTCTGGATCAACTGTGGGTGAAGGATTGTGTATATGGGATTGTATTTTTTTCGTTTGGACACTAGATGGATTGGATCTTTTTTCACACTGACTATGTAACTATGTAAAACCTGGTGGATTCCATGCAACATTTTTAGATGCGAATAAAAGACGTTTAATGCGGTATTAAACCCAAAAACAAACATTTATTATACTGCAGCTTACCAATTCTTAGATGCGATGGCTGCATTCATTTTTTTTTTTGATTTTTTTCTTTATTGTACATGTAAAACCCCTGGGTACATATGAAACAGCTGCTGAGAGCAGGAGTTCTTATGACTGGAGGTGACCAGGTCACTGTAGGTTGCAGCAAGGACTAATTGAGGTGGAACTATATGTCTCTTGTGAATAAGAGCATTTGCACAAAGATGCTACATCATGTTGAAAAGTTGAAAGGGAACAGTGCGTAACACTCTAACCATTGACGCAGCACTTAGTTGCTCAGCGTATTAACTCTTTCCTTGGAAACCGAAGGGAAACACGTGTAATAATGGTGTCTGCCACTTCTAAAAAAAAATACTGTCCCTGATGCTCAGCCCATATTTATGCTTATTAACGAGTCTTCATAGAATGTGTCACACCACAAAGGTCTGGAAAGTGTAAAAGCAGAGCCAAGTGCTTGGAGGCCACATTCAAAGCAGGCCCTGGAATTGTCCAGTCGAGCCTCCGAAGTTCTTTCTGGCAAAAAGCCAATCTGGATATCTCTATAAAATGCATAACTATATCGGTCCAAGCGGTGTGCAGATGAAGTCTTGATTGAAGCAAAAACATAATGCTGAAGATGAAATGGCTAGAAAAACAGGTAAGCCTTTTTCAGTAGAGAAAAGAGATGCTTCTGAGGGCACTAGCAAAAGCCTGAAGCATGCTGGGAGTGAAAAGGTTTATACTAGACTGGCCACTGATATTTTGTTGGCAGTTTCCAAATCCTTCTGTAGGCAGCGGTATAACCCAATTGTCTCTGAATCCTGTCTCTCCTAATGAAGAAAAACTTTTACTGGGATGAAAGAATAAAAAAATTACAACTTAAATCAATTACATAAATAAACCCACTTACCTGCAGCAGACACAATACACTATATTAAATATATTAAAGTTGATCTTCAGGTTTAATTTAACTTTAAATTGTTAGTTTGGACCAAGCTGGTTCAATCTAACTAGTTACTTCACTAACAGTTGCAGTGGCTGGGAGAACTTTATACCCTGTATGTAGCCTCAATGACATATAGAATACATCATTGTGATTTGGCGGGGGGGGGGGGGGGGTGAGCACTTCCCCCTCCTGGTTTTCAAACAAAATCAAATAAGGCGGAGTGCTGCTCAGCCTTTCAGGGGAAGCTTTGTATTCTGTGAATGAATATAAAGCTTTCCCGCAGAGAAAGCATGGTCCAAACAAACTATTTAAAGTTAAATGAAACCTAGAGATCAGCTTTAATGCATGGGGAGCTGACTTTTATTACTCCTATAAAAAACATTTCTCATATGCTAAAAAAATGCCAATACTTGACCAAGCACAACATATATAGTTCCCCATATTATCCCAGCCAAGCAGTTTCTACTCTTCTGCATTAAGTTATAGACCAAACTACATTATCTCAAGGGATATAAAATATTTAATCACTGTGAGAAATTGCCCACAGTGAGTTATTTTCAAAGTAACACAAAATATCACCTAATTTGATTATTTTCATAAATAATGCAGCCTGCTGTTGAGAGTTGCCCACTTGTAAAATAAGGTCAAAGCTGCTGAATTTTATTTATTGTTATAACAACTGGTTAAATGTAAGGTCTTGGGGTTGTAACCCACGGACCCTCTAGTAACTATTAAGTGCTGGTCTTCCCTGGTAGCTAGTCCATCTGAAATCCAGCAAAATGGTCAAGACCTTGCTTACGTTTTTGGCACCATACTGAAATCCTGACACAATAAAGTCCTGACACTGTAGGCTACAATAGTTCACACAGTGTTCCACAACAAAAGTAATTTACCTTAGGAAAAAAATATCCTAGATAAATACTATATAGTAGCAGTCTTCAGCTTTAATGTACTGATACAATTATAGTACAAACATTCTTACTCAGAAGACAAGCTTGCCTTCTTTGTTACTGCAGTTCTCCTGTGTGTTTTCCATAAGCGTGAAACAGTGTGGTTGATTTACTGGATGAACAAAATTGGTACAGTTTCACATTATTCACTAAGCAAAGTGAAAAGTCATTTTGAGGTCATATACTCTTTTAGTAAAACAACCACACTGATTTTTTTTTGTGGGCCTGAGGTATACACCCTTAAGACATGATATACTGTTTACACATACACACTGCAAAGCTATACAACATCATGCTTTTGGGGTCCTAATGAAGATTTGTGAAGGCACTGCCACAAGAATTAGGAGAAATGGGTTCCTCTATTGGGCAAATCTGCTTTTGCATTTAGTGTTAGAGCTCTAACATTATAAATCTTACATTACACATATATATATCTATATATATAATGGCTGAGATTGTTCATACCCACGAGATGGGTTTTTTTCAAAAAATGTATGTGATACTATTAGACATTTTATTTATTAAGAAGTTTGCCCCAGCAGGGATGACTGAACCCACAAATCTTCATATCTTAATCCCTTCTTCACTGGAAGCAATGTTGGAACTTTGTGGGTGTAATTATATGCTTATATCAAAACCTGAAACAAAACATACATACTGTAACAGGTGTCACATTTCTTGGTCATTCCTATATCAACAAGTGCTAATTATAACATTGCTTAGCAAAATCAATTCAATACAGTAGACACATGGGAGAGGATGGGCATGCTATGGGTACATGACATAACACACACGACTATGAAAGGCAGGCTCAAGGTGACATTGACCTATGCATGTGCTTTATTTAGCTAATAAATATCCAAACTCCTAAAATGAACTTTCCTATATCTGTCCTCCAAGGAGGCTAATTGCATGTTATCAGTTTTCTACATGGATTTCTAAGTGAAAAAATTAGCACACAAATGATTATCTAATTTATAAAAATAGTGGAAGCAAAGAGAAAGCAAAAGTGGACTAGTTATCAATAGCAATGATCACATTTTGTCTTTTATTCTCTGGGAAAAAGAAATAAAACATTTGTTTTGACTGCCATAACAAATGTAACATTTCACTAAAATTTCCGTAAATTATTCCCATAGCAATTTTAAAACATTATAAAAACAGGATCTATCAGTATTCCCTGAAGAATGAAGTCAGCATGGGCCTATTTTTTATACTTACCTTTGCAGAACTGGTTTATAGATCTTATTTTGTAAACTTTCCCCAGCAATTTCCCAGCACTAGTACTGCTATTGCCTCTCCTAACTGATACCAACAGGATCAACACACATCGGCTTATTTATGGTGGCAAAAAACAAGGGGCAGTAAACTACTATAACCAAGTAAAATAATATTTCACTACTACTATGGATTACACCCTGCCACTAAATATTAGTGCTGTGGAAATGTAGTCCTCTTTTATTAAATGTTACTTCCCTTGTAGAATTTGAAATTAAATAAGAAATGTAATAGTTTGCGTGATTCTGCAAATGTTATTTGGCCTGAAGCATTGAAAGATTTCTACATGTTACTTCAACTACTTCTACTTTCCTGGCACCAAAAGAAAGACTGGGCACCCAGAAAGCCAATAAATTTAAAGAACATATCTGGGCGAAATAAAAATAAAATATACAGTATGTAACAGCAATTTTAAAGAGAGAAGTGGGAAATATGATATATTTTATTGTATTTATTTTGCACACCCATTCACTTTAGAATGATAGAAAAGCAGGTGCTAAAAAAGTGCTAAAAGAAAATAAATACTAGTAAGGCAGGAAAAATGAATGATTGGCCCCTATCTTCCTGTTAGCCCATGAGGATGCCCACCACACTTTTGTGCCAATAAGGAATAATACAAGTTAGTTGGAGAATTTGAAGTCACTATTTGCATATTAAATCACTCAAGCTTTTGGATTTTCTAAAGTACTAAAAGATATATGTGAGAACACAGGCTGATGTGTTTTTAGCACTTTGTCACCTTACCACCTCCCCCTCCCAGTGTTTATTTTTATAGTTTCAGCATGTTAACAGTGTCAGGGGCATGCCATTTCCAGCTTCCCTAAGGTAAGCATTTTAAATAACCAGCAGTCACTGGTTTTACATTTTTATTTAGCATTTATTTAAAAAAGCCTGATAGTGCTTAAAACTGAACTCTAGACAAAACTTTAAATTTGGATAAACTGGGGAGGGAGTCTGAACATCAGTCAGGTTTTTACTGCTGTCTATGTCCTCATTCTCATTTATATTTCATTTGTATTGCTGTCAGAGGATTTTACCTCACTTCCAGGTGACACAGCGGGCAATTAGAGTCACCATTCTATCCAAAACAAGTTTTGTCTGGGGTCACCTTTTAAAGGCAGAATAAGCAGCACTGCAATAAGGTCATTAGGGTAAATTTGAATTTGAACCTTTACAGCAGGAGTTCGAAAGTAACACATATACACACACAACCATAAGGTTGTACAAGATCATTTCCCCCTCATTAGCTTCAAAAACACTTTCTAATGTTTAGGTTGTGTTCTCTAGTTATACAGCAATGGCACAGTGATATCAATTAAAAAAAAAAAAAAAGTTACAAACATCAAAATTCAATGAACACTACATGATGTATACAGTGAGTATAAATGCACGTGTAAATATACATAAAAAATAAAACAAAAAACAACCATGCAGATGATTGCATTCCTTTCTACAACATGCAAGTTGTGTCATTCACCCTCACCTCATTTTTTTAATGATATAATCAGGTTTGATAGTGTTCGCTATGGGTAATTTGCATAATTACTGGAGTTTCAAGTGGCACATTATCTGAGCAACCAATTCTTTGAAGCTTAAAAGGCAAGTTTATTGCTTTCAAATTTCCTTTTGCAAAACTGAAAATAGAGACTTTGTTCTTTGATGTAGTACCATTTGAAAGCCATTTTGCAGGGTAGTCCTAGCTCAAGCTTAATTACTTAATTTTCAATATCAACAGATCAGTGATAAAAAAGTAGCGAACATTTAACATTTTTACTTTCAAAAATTGAATATCTGATACTGATGATTTACCAAGTTTATCATTAATTTAGTGCTAAACAAACGACTGCCAAGTCATTGTGAGATCATAAAACTACATGTCTTTCACATAAAAAAGCATATTCTTTTCTCATTCAGTAATCTTCATGACACATGTAAACCAAACAGCAATGTTGCAAATAGAAGCTGAAATATCTTAGATTTAGAGCCATACCTATGCACTACATGAGATTTTTACCAGAGTACATAGGGTTTACAGGGAACTAGCTAGATCTATTACACTGTTAGAAAGGTACACTAATGTGTGGGGCTGGGAGTTTTTGGGGACCTAAAATAAGTAGGAAATCAGAGTTTTCCCAAGTGTCCCCAATATTTGACCAGATTGTAACATTTGACCCTCCATATGCTTAAACCCCCAACACTAAACTTAAACTATACAATTCTATCTTTTTAACCCAATCCACATTACCTGTCCCAGGGTTGTAATTAGGCATTGTGAGGAAAATCTTCCGGCAAATCTTTGGATACAAACTAATTAAAAATTCTGTTATTTAAGGATGCATATTTTCTATTCATAGATATTTTCGTATGTGCAGACCAATACGCAGCAGAAAGAAGAGGTGCTTTCATGTTTCTTGAATTATAATGGCTCCTCTCTATAACCTTGGAACACGCTTCCTGTACTATTTTACATTTTTTTTATGTAGCCACGTTACCATATGCGGCCAGAAAGGGGAATCTAAATTAAAATAAATGATCAAATAAGTACCCTAAACCCTGACTCCAAAACTAATCTAACCCCTAAATTAATCCCTTACATTAATTTAATCCTTACAGTAGCATACTTAGCATAATATCTGCACTATAAGCAGTGGCTGACAACACCCTCGGACTTGAATCCTTTAAAAACACTCTACTTATTCACTTCAATATTAAACACTTAACCACAAGTACAGTTTCATTTTAATGCTATATGGCATTTCATACCACTCAAGACCTGCCAGAGTTATTGCCAAGTACTAGGTCCTCAGCATAATTATACAATTTATAAAAGGACATTATTTGTTTTTAAATTTGTATGTTCTTCCCATGTCCTTTCCAACTGCCTACAGCCGTTCTTGCTTTCTCCAAAAAAATATATATATTTCTATTAAAATACATTTCAGACAAAAATGGCAGTCAGTTATACTCATATACTATATTATTTTCATTACAATGGACTGCATTATTCAGTACATTCATAAAACAAAGATTGTGGTACTGACCCTGTTGCACTTTGTGCAGTTCTCTCTACTTATCATGATTAGAGAAGAAGAGGTTGTGCGATTTTGACAGGTCACATGACTGAGCTTTCCTCTTTTTCCCTTCTCATTCATTGCTACTGCACTCTGTTGGCTTCAGACAACCAAAGCCAGTGGAGCTCATTGTACAATTGTAAAGTACAGTATACAATTCCCTTTTTTTTTTTCTTTAATGGATCCCTATCTGTACTTGGCTGTGTTGAGGGCATTGCACTATAAGCAAATGGGTTGATGCAAAGCAGTAACGGTCCACAAGCCAATTAACCTCATAATCTACATCCTTTTTTTTTATTTAAATAAAAGACGTTAAATATAACAAAATATGGTAACTATGTTATATGCCTTATCATTTTTATGGGTGATTTTTTGGTGCACAATTGTCAATTTACTTATTGCTTAAAATATAAGTAATTATTTGAAGACTGTGAAAAATCTGTTTTCAATTTAGGCTACACATTTTACTAAGAAAAAAAGATAACATTTTACAAAAAATATTATATAAATAAATGAAGTCCAACTCAAGTAACACAGAACTAGAAGTACTACTATTTTGTATAGCGTCTTGATGCACCAACAATTGCAAAATAAATATTCTAGTGATCAATTATTGTGTAATCATGTAAGAAAATGCCAAACAAGACAGAAAAAAGGGCTATTATCGCTGCCAAATTAAAACCTTCTAACAAGATGCCAAACAGTGTCAGGTATTGTCTTGTAAGAGGATACTGCTGTTAATAATGTACACACCCTTCCTTGTTTTGGATTATTTAAAAGTAACATGTACAGTGGCTCAAGAATGTGGAGAGCCAGCTCCTGCAGCCAGACATAGCCTGGGGAAGAATATGGTTTGTTTATAGTACACAAAAATATTAAAAATCAAACTCAGATACCGCAAAATTAGTTTTCCAGGATATTATTCTATTTGATATTACTTGGTAATATAAATCAAATGATATTTCAGCCTAAAAGGATGTCTCTGACTGTCCTTAAGCCTGGGTTCACACTTAATTCGGATGCGGCTCACAGCAGAGGACCAGTGCAACCCTGTTCTCCACTTAAGGGACGAATCAGGGCCAAATTTTTGCCCGAATAAAGACTTGAAACAGAGCCAAAGTCACACAGGACCCCTGTGCAATCTGCTTCACAGCTGCCTCAGAGATGTGTGAACCAGGTCTATTGAGATCTGGTCACAGAATCCTTTCATGCGAATTGGATGAGGGAAAACCACATCCAATTTGCATAATTGTGACCTCAGCCTAAAGCATTTTCTCCTTTAATTTAAAAAAATAATAAAAAAATAAAAATAATGCCCACACCATAGGATTCAACATTCAAGCCCTATTATAGCTGTAATGTATCCCAGTCTGCTTTATGATAGCAATGCACAATCAGTTTGCAGAATTATCCACAGTATTAAGCTAATTTACTAAAGGAGTTGAGAATCCTCACATAATAAATTATGCAAATATTTTAATAGTCTATCCAATCAATGAAATAAGCAAACATGATTTTATTTTCACATGACTAGATAAATGAAGTGAATATCAAAAAAATATATTGCGTGACGACTGTCAACCCCTCTAGTAAGGCTTTATTCATCCACTCTGGGTAGACTTGATTTTTTTTTCCCCGCAAGATAAACAGGTAACACTCATTTACCATGGCACATTCCAAAACATGCCATGCAAATATATAGTTAACAGATTTCCACACTTCCTGTGCAATATGTTCTTAAAAGATTTTAGTTTAAAATACACACATATAAAAAAAATAAACATTTTTAAAACCACAATTTCTTAGACATACAGGTAAAGTGAAGTATATTAGTGCATGCACAATTAAAAAACAACTATGTATATACACAGCTAGATATTATAAATAACATAAAAATATATAAGCGAAGATGCTAAAGAAAATGCTCAGTTGAGATGTTTTATGAACACACTGTATGATTTATGACGATTTTGGCTTTGACAACGATTTCCAGACTCACAACAGCAAAGCAGACTATGGCAGCAGATGCCAGAAATTCGTTGTTCATATGACACAGACCACAAACACGCATACCGCTAGTGAAATACAAATGATTGTCAGGTCTTTGCTATATATAGCGTTTACTTGAACCTTTAAGCATATAACCAAACTATAGAAAACTAACAGCGAGCATAATGCGAAGACATTTGAAACATATATAAATAAACCTATGTCTACTCATAATCTTAAGGAAAATGCAACATTTCCCTGGATGTTTAATAACCCCTGAAGTAAGATCTAAGGACAGGAGGCTCTCAATCAAAAACATGTATAAATATAGGCAAGATAGAAAGAATAGTCTAGTTAATGCACAACACCGTGTGGCAAGGCAGGAGCAAGTAAATATATTGGCAATGACAGACAAACAATTGTGCAAAATAATGCCTGGCAGATTTGGCTGATGGTGGCGTTGATTTATGGGCAATGTGAATTTCTGTTCAGTAAACACAATGAAAGAATGCATACATAGTTCAAATTAGAAACGTGTAGTCATCATAGGAGCAGAATCAGAGAGTGCTAGATTCCAGACCAATGACACAATATACACACTATGACAATCAGTATGGAAGAGTGAGGAAAGTTGAAGCAGAGCAAACCACTGAATCTATGAAAAGGAAAGTCAAAAATACAACCTGAGAAAAGGAGGGGGCAGCAATCCAAATGTCCTGGAAGAAAAATGTGTGATTTGTTTCAGCCTGTTTCTTTAGAAGAGATACAGTAATGCGTTAAATGAACAGAGCTGCTATGGCTCAAACACACAGCATCCTTGCATTACAATTAAAAACGTCACTGAATTTCACACAGTACACAGCAGTTATGGCGTGTTAAAAGAAATTGGGCTGCAATTAACACAAAAAAGCACATACACTAACTAATAGCATGGTCTGGTAGCATGAAAAAATAAGTTTAGATGGAGGTATGTTATGTGAAATAGATGTAACAAAAACATAATTTTCTGTCCCCCCTATTCTGTTTATCTGTAATAAAGTAGTTCCACACTTCTCCTAATACTTATAAGTTCCTTGCAGGTATAGGTCACTACTACACACAAGAAAACTGTTATTCACTTTGGGGGGACATGACCATATTTATCACAACTAGTTCTTACTAACCCATCTTCACTCACTTACCCTATTGGGCAGCAAAACCAAGCCCATACATCACCATCTAATTGCAGTATTATAATCCATAAATCCATTTAAAATACTATTCTATTTAACCATAAGTAATTATGTACAGAAGGCAAATTATGAACAAAAACAGCCTATTTTTGATCACATGATATACACTACACATTGCACCTGTGTGTTTTGATCATTTTCTAGAGTTCAACAAATCTATTTCATTCTATCTTCGGAATATGGTACATTTACAGTGCCTTGAAAAAGTATTTATACCCCTTTAAATTTTCCACATTTTGTCTTGTTAAAACCAAAATTGTAAATGTATTTTATTGGGATTTTATATGACAGACCAACACAAAGTGGCACATAATTGTGTGAAGTGGAAGGACAATTATTTTTACATTTTTTTATAAATAAATACGTGAAAAGTGTGGCGTGCATTTGTATTCAGCTCCCTTCTGATACCCCTAATTAAAATCTAGTGGAACCGATTGCCTTTTAGAAAATACCTACTTAGTAAATAGAGTCCACCTGTGGTTAATTTAATCTCAGTATAAAAACAGCTGTTCTGTGAAGTCCTCAGAGGTTCGTGAACCTTAGAGAACCTTAGTGAATAAACAGTGTCATGAAGGCCAAGGAACACACCAAACAGGTCAGGGATATAGTTGTGGTGATGTTTAAAGCAGGGTTAGGCTATAAAAAAAAATATCCCAAGCTTTGAACATCTCACGGAGCACTGCTCAATCCATTATCTGAAAATGGAAAGAGTATGGCACAACTACACACCTACCAAGACATGTCTGTCCACCTAAAATGACAGGCCGGGCAAGGAGAGCAGACAAGAGGGCCATGGTAACTCTGGAGGAGCTGCAGAGATCCACAGCTCAGATGGGAGAATCTGTCCACAGAATAACTATTATGCCATGTACACACGGTCGGAAATTCAGACAGAAACGGTCCGCTTGCATTATGTTGTCGGAAAATCCGAGTGTGGGCTCTATCAGACTTTTTCCGTCGGAAATTCAGATGGAAAAAGTTTGAGAGCTGGATCTAAAATTTTCCGACAACAAAATCCAATCTGAATTTTTCGGATCGTTTTTAGAGAATTCCGATGGACAAAGTGGCACGCATGCTCAGAATAAATTACGAGACTAAAGCTATTGGCTACTGGCCTCTACGTAGTACCCTCGTATGCAACGAACGTCACCGCGTTCAGAGCGATCAGATTTTCCGACAATTTTGTCCAACCGTGTGTATGCATCACAAGTTTCAGCCAAAGTCCGAAGGAAAAAAATCAGACGGATTTTGTGGTCGGAATGTCCGACCGGGTGTACAGGGCATAAGACTTAGAGTGAGCCTTGTTTT
This sequence comes from Lithobates pipiens, assembly GCF_037356315.1. NCBI lineage: Eukaryota > Metazoa > Chordata > Amphibia > Anura > Ranidae > Lithobates > Lithobates pipiens. Next base: position 153,096,885 of record NW_027507791.1, on the reverse strand, counting down.
CGTGTATCAATGCAGTTGCATTGTGCTATCTTTTAGAATACCGACCGTGTGTACAGGGCATTAGTTGTGCACTCCACAAATCCTGCCTTTATGGAAGAGTCGTAAGAAGAAAGCCATTGTTGAAAGAAAGCTGTAAGAAGTCTTATTTGCAGTTTGCGAGATACCATGTGGGGGACACAGCAAACATGTGGAAGAAGGTGTTCTGGTCAGATGAGACAAAAATTTTACTTTTTGGCCAAAAAGCAAAACACTATGTGTGGCGGAAAATGATAGATGTGCAAAGCTGGTAGAGACATCCCCAAAAAGACTTGCAGCGAAAGGTGGTTCTACAAAGTATTGCCACTTTTCACATTATTTATTTGTAAAAAAGTTTGAAAACCATTTATCATTTTCCTTCCCCTTCACAATTATGTGCCACTTTGTGTTGGTCTATGACATAAAATTCTAATAAAATACATTTACGTTTTTGGCTGTAACATTAAAATTTTTTGAAAATTTCAAGGCACTGTAACTTTGTCACAATTTTTAACTAGCCAATGAGACAATCTCTAGAATCTATTTATTTTCAACAATTTGGAAGTCAGTTGAAAAGATATCAATACCAAGGCATGGTTTATATGGCTTTATGCCACGTACACACAACCAAACTTTCTGGCAGACTAGGCAGACTTTCCGATTGACTTTTGGCGGAGTTCCGACTGACGGGAGCCCCAAAGCACCTCCTCATGTTAAAGGCATGTGGTTTGGTAAGAATCAGGAGGGGGGATTACTCGCTTACAGGCTACATGCTCTGAAAAGGATCCGGTATGAATTGGACAACCGGGGAAATTCTTTAAATTCTGCTATGGGAGTTCTCCTCAAAATCGCTACCAGACCTAAAGGTATGGATTGGATTTGGGGGGAACCCCACGCTTTAAAAAAAAAAAAAAAAAAGACGTGGGGTTCCGCTTAAAATACATACCAGACTCAAAGGGCCTGGTATGGATTGAGAGGTACCCCCATGCTTTTTTCTTCACATTTATTCATTGCCTGCAATGTTTTGTTTTTTTACATTCAGTAAGTCACTCATTCGTTGTTATGGGCGTGACAGCCGGTTTCTCAGCCCGCTTCTTAACAGCTAACTATTCACGGGTTGCTAAGGATGGTGGCAGCCTCCAATTATAAAGAAAAAAAAATCTGCTAAATGCTGGACACTGGCATTTAGCAGAGATTAGGAGAGTTTAGGAGCTGTCAGCATTTTTTCTGCCACTACACTCTCCTGCCAAAAAACACTCATAAAAGCCAGCCTATGAGTACATAAGCACATAGGATAACATGCAGGGAAGTTTAGTGGCAGTTAAGAAAAACATCCGCCGCCCAAAGCAACAACTGTAAAAACGCCTAGCATACATGAGGCCTAAGGCTGTCCATAAAGCCAGTGAGCTGATCAGAAAAATGGATCCCCCCATTCACACAAACAAGGTGGATGGAGAAATGGAGAAATCCTCCTTGAAGTGTAAATGTATTCTGAAAGTGAGGACTCTTCTCCTGTCAGAGCACACTGATCAGCACTGTAGCCGCTGATTGAATGAAAAATTTCCAACATCCTGTTCAACAAAAGTTGATCATTATATGGCCATATGGTGATCAAAATCAAAATTTACGGCACTGCGTCACTTTAACTGACAATTGCGCAGTCGTGCGATATTGGACCCAAACAAAATTGATTTATTTTTTCCCACAAATAGAGAATAGATTTCTTTTGGTGCTATTTGCTCACCTTTGTGATTTGTATTTTGCGCTATAAATAAAAGAAGAGTGACAATTTTGGAAAAAAAAAAAACACAATATCTTTTATTTTTTGCTATAATAAATATCCCACATTTTTTTTCAAAAAAAATAAATTTTTCCTCAGTTTAGGCCATATGTACTCTTCTACATATTTTTGGCAAAAAAATAAAAAATTAATCGCAATAAGCGTACATTGATTGGTTTGCGCAAAAGTTATAGCGTCTAAAAAATAGGGGAGAGATTATGTTATTTATTTTTTTTTTTTTTACTAGTAATGGGGACTGCGATATTGCGGCGGACAAACTGGACACATTTATGGGACCATTGACAATTATACAGTGATCAGTGCTATAAAAATGCACTGATTACTGTATGAATGTCAGGGAACGAGTTAACACTATCACGAGCAATCGCGGGTGCCCAGTGGTCATCACATCGGCTCTAGGAACACGCTGCGGGCGCGTGTGCCCCTAGTGGCCAAAAGGCGAATCGACGTAAGGTAACGTCATTTCGCCCAGCCGTTTCATTCTGCCGCAGTAATACTGCAGCGGCTGGTTGGCCACCAGTTAAATAAACATTTAACAATGTTCAAACAATACATTTTTCCGTTATGTTGTGAAGCACGGCGTAAACTGTTGGCGCTATAAAAATCCGTGTGGAACTAGACAAACTTCAATCCATCTATTATGACCAGTTTCACTTCAACCCATATTTTTTTTTCTACATTTGGACACACTTGGGAATGGGTTAGGTGCTTTATAAGGCATTTACTACTGACAGAAATAGTATATTTCCTAGCCATGATATAGAAATATTACGCTTGTAGAGATTTTAGTCCTTCCCCTACTTTAATAATAAAAAATAAATAGATAAAAGGTTTGGCTGGAGTTCCATTTTAAAGGCAGCAAAAGAAGCAAGGCAATGAGGATATTAAAAAAAAAACACAGTATCACAATTTAAAAACGAAAAAAACACCTTTTACTCTTTAATGGGGACAGACAAACAGTTTTAAAGCCATGAAGGGTAACATTATATAACACTTTAATAGCATTTAAAGCGGAGGTCCACCCTAAAGTGGACCACTGCTCATCGGAACCCTCCCCCCCTCCGGCGCCACAATTGGCACCTTTCAGGGGGGAGGGGGGTGCAAATACCTGTACAGTACAGGTATTCTGCACCCACTTCCGGGATAGCTCTCTGCGGAAAGGGGCGTAGATTACGCCCCTTTCTGCAAGTGCCCGCCCCTTTCCGCAAGTGCCCCACTGCCTGCTGGGAAACACACAGATTCCAGAGGCAGCGGGGACCGTCCTTATTGCGCAGCGCGATTCGCGCATGCGCAGTAGGGAACCGGGAAATGAAGCCGAAAGGCTCCATTTCCTGATTCCCATACCCAAGATGGCGGCGGCAGCACCCGACAGACGATCTAGAGATCGGCTTCGGGTGCCGACATCGCGGGCGCGCTGGACAGGTAAGTGTCACTATTTTAAAAGTCAGCAGCTGCAGTATTTGTAGCTGCTGGCTTTAAAAAAAAAAAAAAAAAAAAGGAGTCCCGGCGGACTCCCGCTTTAACTGCCATTTTTTCTGATGCTGTTGAAACATTTTTATTTTGGCGTTTTACATACTCCTTGTGACTGGGCCAATGCAATTCCTATTTAGTAACATTAGGAAAAAAGCTGCAAACAAGATCAAGTGACAGTATTAAGGTGGATCCATATAGCTACTGGGCCCTTATGACCTTCCCATAGGGGTAACTAACATTTAATTGTCCCAATATCCTGATGGGAGGTTGTGGTAGGATTATGCAAGCTAGATTCAAATTGCATGCAGGTCGTGGAAAAGGGCAATGAGTAGGCCCATCTTTTTTCATGAGCATTTATTTCAAAAGTCAATGTGGAAAAACTAGTAAAAAAAGGATAGAAACTATTTCTGATTTATTACTGGTGAAGACCATATAGGTTCAAATCCAGAGTCACACATTTTATTTGCCAAAATGGTTATAGAATACCTCCATAAGTTGTTGTTTTTGGATTTATTTTTATCTTTTTAGATATTAATTAGTTCATAGAACATGTGGCTCACTTCACTAAGGAAGCATCATTTTTTTAAATAACACAAAAATAAAATAGGTCAAAGGGTAGGATTAGAAAAATGTGTGAGCCGTTTACAAGTTCAAAACAAACTTTAGTTTAGTAATAAAATATATATTTTTTTATATTCTTCAGTAGAAGATTTTTTGTAGTTGTAATCTATGGAAAAATACTGCATAAACAATGCATAGAGATGTCCATGTCTGATGAAAACTGATTAACCTCTTGCCAACCCAATAACACACATGTGCCATGGCAAAAGGGTGGGTTTTAACCACTTGCCGACCGGCTCCTGTACTTATCCGCCGATAGAATGACATGGCTGGGCAAAGTAACGTAACCGTACATTACTTTGAATTTCCTGCCGCGAGCTCCATGACCGTGGCTGCGGACTTGAGCTGAAGAACGGGGAGATGGCGATGTAAACACAGAACCCCCCCGTTCTGCCTAGTGACAGAACACTGATCGTCTGCTTCCTGTCATCGGGAGCAGCGATCAGTGTCGTGTCACTGCCCATCCCCCCCACAGTTAGAATCACTCCTCAGGACACACTTAACCCCTCCCTCCACCCCTAGTGATTAACCTCTTCACTGCCAGTGAAATTTTTACAGAAATCAATGCAATTTTATAGCATTGATCGCTGTATTAATGCCAATGGTCCCAAAAATGTGTCAAAATTGTCCGATGTATCCGCCATAATGTTGTAGTATTGATAAAAAACGCTGACTGCTGCCATTACTAGTAAAAAAAAAAAATATTAATAAAAATGCCATAAATCTATCCCCTATTTTGTAGAACTATATAACTTGCTATAACTTTTGCGCAAAGCAATCAAACGCTTATTGCGATTTTTTTTTACCAAAAATATGTCGAAGAATACGTATTGGCCTAAACTGAGGAAAAAATGCCTTTTCATATATTTTTGGGGGATATTTATTTCAAAATGTGTTTTTTTCAAAATTGTTGCTCTTTTTTTGTTTATAGCGCAAAAAATAAAAACTGCAAATGTGATCAAATACCACCAAAAGAAAGCTCTATTTGTGGGGAAAAAAAGATGCCAATTGCGACCACGCAATTGTCAGTTAAAGCGACGCATTGCCGAATCGCAAAAAGTGCTCTGGTCTTTGGCCAGAAAAATGGTCCAGGGCTTACGTAGTTAAATCCCATACACTACATATGCATTGGTGGTCGACTGATCATTTTCTGCTAAGAACATCCTCACTGCGTGCTCCCATCACAGAGACTGAGCTGTCACGAGTTGTCAAAGACAGCTCCAGATCCAGACTAATGATTGGCAGCCAGGGAAACTGGCTCCCAATCATGTGAGAACTGTGGCAGCCAATTACAGTGGTCACATGATAGCTGATCCTTCCAAACCCTGACGTTCAGAACTTTTTAAAGGGACACTGGGGTGGAGAGAAGGGATTAGTAGCTAAACAATAGGTAAAAACACTATGAAATTTGCAAAGAAAAGCTATATTGTTTTAAAATTTATTAAAAAGGCAAAGTTATTTTTTTAACTACTTCAGGCTGGAAGATTTGGCTGCTCAATGACTAGGCCGTTTTTTTGTGATACGGTACTGCGTCACTTTAACTGACAATTGCGCAGTCGTGCGATGTTGGACCCAAACAAAATTGATTTATTTTTTCCCACAAATAGAGATTTCTTTTGGTGGTATTTTGCACTATAAATAAAAGAAGAGCGACAATTAAAAAAAAAAAAAAAAAGAAAACACAATATCTTATTTTTTGCTATAATAAATATCCCGCATTTTTTTTCAAAAAAACAAAATTTTTCCTCAGTTTAGGCCATATGTACTCTTCTACATATTTTTGGCAAAAAATAAATAAAATAAATCGCAATAAGCATATATTGATTGGTTTGCGCAAAAGTTATAGCGTCTAAAAAATAGGGGAGAGATTTATGTTATTTTTACAATTTTTATTTTTACTAGTAATGGGGACTGCGATATTGCGGTGGGCAAACTGGGCACATTTATGGGACCATTGACAATTATACAGTGATCAGTGCTATAAAAATGCACTGATTACTGTATACATGTCAGGGAACGGGTTAACACTAGGGGTGATCAAGGAGTTAACTGTTTTCCCTCGCTGTGTTCTAACTGTAGTGGGATGGGACTGTCTAGGAGGAGAGAGAGATCGGTATTCATATATAGTATGAACACACGATCTGTCTCCTCTCCCTTGAGAGAACCAGGATCTGTGTGTTTACACACACAGATCCCAATTCTCGCTCTGTCACGAGCAATCGCGGGTGCCCAGTGGTCATCACATCGGCTCTGGGAACACGCTGCGGGAGCGTGCGCCCTTAGTGGCCAAAAGGCGAAGCGACGTAAGGTATGTGTTCAATGTTCAAACAATACATTTTTCCATTATGTTGTGAAGCACGGCGTAAACTGCACAGCGCTATAAAAATCCTGTATAATAGTAACAATTTAAGCAAATAAATTAACATTGCCAAAGGCTTAATGAATGTATGCAAAGGAAATTTACAACAGTAGGAGGCATACAAGATGCCTTTAAAGAAAAGCAACTTTTACTAAAAATCTGGAGTGTTTAGAAAGAAAAAAATTCTGCATCTACTATTTAAGGGATCTTTTTAATCAAAATGTTAGCCACTGTTTAAAAACAAATTTAGCAAGTGTCTGCTGCGATGAATTCCAAGCTGACAGAGTGAAAGTCAAATAACAATCATTACAAAAATAATCAAGCTTATCATTTCAATAAAAAAAAATATTTCAGTCAAATTAACATATCTGTGACTTTAACAATTAAAATAAACATCAACAGCATATTTAAAAACTTTTCAAAATTGCTTTAAATCTAGAAACCATTTAGGCATTCCAATTACTGCAGGATTTCTGCAAGGTTAAGGGCATGACATATAGCTCACTTGACCAGGACTGTTTGTCCCTGTCCCCTTTGGAAAGCATCATGCATCATCAGAAAAAATATGGGAGAACTATGCCAGCTGTGATAACTGATAAAGCAATTTAATGCTGTGTATCAAGGATGTAAGTACAAGACCTGTTCTGCATATTTAATATTTGCCACTGTTCCATCTAAATCCCATGGTATATTATGAAAGTAAATTTAAAGCCAAAACTATTTTTCATTTTGGATAGAGTAAAGGAGCGTTAAAACCACTGTAATTTTTTTTTAGCCATCTGTATTTCAATAGGGTAATTTTCCTTCAATGCCTGTCTTGTAAATTGAACAGAAAGTAAAAGACTATTTTTCCAATGTAAGGGAAGCATGTTCTCATTACAGCAACTATGCTCATGCAAAGATTTCCCCAGTATTCCAGTTCTGGTGGCAGCTTAAAATTTTCTTCTTCCTGTTGTTTAGGAAAATTAGAGAGTAAATCTCGATAACATGCAAAAAATTATGAAAACTTGGCACTGGTTCTAACCCCCCCCAACATCCAAATCTAAAAAAAAGTTTTCCCCTTAGTCTAACTTTAAGTTATCCATACACATATTCCATCTGGTTAGTTCCAACAATTGAAGCATTTGTTGTTCAGCACAATAAGCACAGTTGTATGTAATTCACATAAACTACCATAGTAGTGAATGCTCCAAAGTCACTAAACAGCACTGCATATTATGGGAAACAAAAGGTGGGTGAGCTTACAGTTTTGTAAGTGGCATAGTGACTTAAAGACATTAACATTATCAATATAAATACTATTAATTTATCATTCAAAGCAAATAAACTAACTTTCCTATAATAACTTTAGATACAGAAATATAATGAATGGTATTCCTCTAGTTAATGACTTAAAAGGTAGTCCCTCTCTGAACCAAAACATCTACTGAAATGAGAACCGGTTGTACATAACAATGATCTCACAATGACATTCAATTTTGTTGGCTTATCATGGCAGATATTTCCTCATCTTTTGCATGTTCAGAAATATCTAACAATTAAAGAACTTCAAAAACAGCTTCTGAATTGGGACCAATGAGAATAATATTTCTTATTTGGTACAACTTTTAACTAGTATTTTAGATCAGCCACTTGAAAATGAGCTGAATGTTACAAGATCAATTTATTTAGTACAAAGAATATATATGTTTTTTAATGTATAGATAGATACAATGATATTTATCTATCTATAGCTTCTTTACATTTGTGCAGTTGAAATAATGGTCTACATTGCAATAATTACACAAAGCCACAGTGAATTCCAAACAATGTCAAACACAGGAGCAAGGTGAGCATGCAAATACATATTTTTATATGCTATTTGTTCCCCACTTGTGCACAATTTAAGGCAAAAAAAAATACATGGTGGAGGTGAGGGTGAGGATGTGAACTATGTGAAAGGGAAAAGAAATAGAAGAAAAAAAAAAAAGTCACGTGCAAGTATACCTCCGAAACACTATAGGTGGATGAGCAGGAAGGAAGCCGAGCCTGGTTGTGCAGTGAGGGAAAAGAAAACACGGTTAAATAAGGAATGGTGTTAACAGAAAAGTTTCAGAAGTAAATCTGTAAATATGGTTTCAGAACTAAAACAATAGCAGGGGGTTCATTTAGAATCAGAACTTTTTTTCCAAGATCATATATGTTTTCAGAGCGTAATATGGAATTTCAAAAGGTTCTTGTTTGCCATACAGGACTACATATAACATAAGGGAACAATCAAAAATGATGTTTCACATATGCATGCATTATTGTTGCAATACAGGCAGGTTATTCACAGGAAAAAAACATGAATAAGTGACACATTTGAGATTTAAATGTACCACTGTAAAATTTAAAAATCATTGGGTAGTTCAATTGAAGAGACCAATAATAGTCATTACTTATTTGGTCAAATGCAATAAAGGTTAGAAACTACCCACCTATTTGATTTATTTTTCATGCATTAGTACAAAGACACAAACCAGAGCTACAGAAATATTTTTTCAATGTTATCACTATTTCAAAACCATCCAATAAACAATTTCCATACAACAAGCCAACTGACACACTAGGAACATTTATGAAAATAAACACACGAATATGGAGAAAAGTAAATTGACTTGTACTACCAGATAAAAAAAAAAAAATCAGATTTTTATAGTTGTATAAGTTATAAAATGCCCAGCATAGCGTAGTTATTTGAGCATATCAGTACAAACAAGAAAAGCACAAATTTAGTAACCTATATTTGCTTCTTATGGAAACAAAATTGTTTATGAAGTCCTCAACTCAAAAACTGTAACTATATAATTTCTAACTGCTCAAAACCTCTACTCATAAAATGTTGGCAGCTTTGTCTTGACTTGACATGAAAAAATAAAATAAAAATAAAAATAAAAGTACAGAATTTATAACAGAAGATAAGGCTCAATTGTATTTGCTAAAAATACAGAATGTACTAATTATATCCAAGAATCTTCAAACATTTATTGCTAATAAAAGATGAAAATACATACATCACAATAATATGTTTATGAAGTAATGAACAAGAAGCCATTTTATAAAATATAGTATATAGTAAGTACAAAATTTCAGAATCCCCTCCCTCCCTATAAAGAAGTGCTACAGGAAACAATAACTGTTCCCAGTGAATGGGGGTATTAATTTGTCATCTATAGCTATTAGTCGATTAACTTCAATGGTGAGGGCTAAGTACAGTTCAAAGTATGAGCCCATCTATGGAAATCAACCACACAAATATGCTGGGTATTATGCAATGCACTGTCACAAATATTATAGTGCTAAACAGATATCTGTAAGTAGCATCGACTGAACTGCCATCCAATCTGCCACAGAAAGCAAAATTATGGAGAAGATCTCATAGCTTAGAGGATGTTTAACTTTTTCCTTGTAAACATCTTGAAAACACATCAAGAATTTTTTTTTTCAGAGATTTACATAATTTAATAACAAAAGGATTTCCAAAAATTGCCATTAAAGTTTTACTTAAAGTATTAGTCAGCAAGTCACCGTTTGTTTTATCGACTTCACCATATTATAGGGTTTTTGCTAGAGATTTTTTTATAATTTATGTTTTTTGCCCAATACACATCAAGCACTTCCTCATACAACATGTCTTAATAGATGTGTATTTCAGAACTATAGTCTTCTAATTCCAACATTGTTTTATTCTATATTTTTCAGATCGATTTCAAATAATTCCTCCATCCATGGCCATTTTAAATTGGTGTAAATAGATTTACAAAAGATATCTAGTCTCAAACCTCAATAAATCATACATTTTGCTTACAAATAGAATTGTGTTGCATACCGTATATACTCGAGTATAAGCCGAGATTTTCAGCCTCTTTTTTGAGGCTGAAAGTGCCCCCCTCGGCTTATACTCGAGTCATCGCTGTCTGTCTGCCCGATCAGCGTGTCGAGCAGACAGACAGCGGCCATTCTAGGATTCAAAGGCCGCGCCTCCGTCTCCGCCTTCGCCTGTGATAGGCGGAACACTGAATTTCCCAGCAGTCTGTGTTCCGCCTATCACGGACGTCCTCTCATCCTCGTCCGTAGTATGAGGATGAGCGGACGTCCATGATAGGCGGACCACTGACTGCTGGGAAATTGAGTGTTCCGCCTATCACGGACATCCGATAGGCGGAACACTCAATTTCCCAGCAGTCAGTGGGAAATTGAGTGTTCCGCCTATCACCGACGGAGGCGCGGCTTTTGAATCCTAGAATGGCCACCGACGAAGAGCTGCGGGACGGGCCGGGACGCAGGCCGGGACGGGACGCAGGCCGGGACGGGACGCAGGCCGGGACGGGACGCAGGCCGGGACGGGACGCAGGCCGGGACGGACACAGGCTGGACGGACACAGGCAGGCTGGACACAGGTAGGCTGCACGGACACACACACACACACACACACACACACACACACACACACACACGGATGCATGCACACACAGGGATGGATGGACACACACGGATGCATGGACACACACACACACACACACACACACGGATGCATGCACACACACAGGGATGGATGGACACACACACACACGGATGCATGGACACACACACACACACACGGATGCATGGACACACACACACACACACGGATGCATGGACACACACACACACGGATGCATGGACACACACAGGGATGGACGACACACAGGGATGGACAGGCATGTCTCACCCTCGGCTTATACACGAGTCAATAATTTTTTCCAGTTTTTTGGGGGTAAATTGGGGACCTCGGCTTATATTCGGGTCGGCCTATACTCGAGTATATACGGTAAGTGCATTTTTCTAAATATTGTAATCTTAGCTATGATGTGGTTTTTGAGTCATACGACCTATGAAAAACACACCAAGTACAGTAAAACCATGGCAAAATTGCTGCAAAATCATTTTTTGGCACATTATCTGCACCTTTTTCTTTATTGGCAAAATGCCAAAAACAAAATTTTCAGCCAATATGTTTTGGCTGCTGAAATTTCGGTCCATCTCTACTCTTACCCATAAGCAGCCATTGCATAGTCACCGACATAAGCACTGCCCTTTTGTTTTGAAGGCTGTCACTGCACCAAAAAAAACAAAACACAGCTGCACTATTTTTGGCAATGCAGCACTCTACAATACAGAGTATTCAAATCTTTGGTGCATTATGATGCAAGTGGATTTTTGCTTGCTTTGTGCATTGGGGTATCATTCAAAAAAGATGGCACCACAATGCACATATTCCCATAATAGGCAACTGTGAATCCAGTATTAAAGTAGAAGCTCACAAATTTTAAAAATCCCCCCCCACTACTAACACATCTTCTAGCTTGTACTGGGCATTCACTAACATCCCATAGACATAAATGGAGGTACAAAAACAAAAAGACATTTCCAATAACATATAACTTCCACACAATATACTGCTTGAACATTTTGCTTTAGCTAAAAAAATATTTTTGTAAACACTTATAGAATATATTGGTTACTGTAGTTAGGTAATTTGATTCATAGGCACCAATGTAACTTTAAAATTTTAAATTTAAAAAATCATATATTGGAGCCTAGGCACATAAAAAAAAATCATTATTTGTCTCATTCATGGGATGAGAGAAATATATTGTCAACAATATATAAATATTTTAATAATTTTTTTCTCAGATTAGAGGAATGGGGGAATATATCCAAAAATAAATTTACAAATGTGCTGTTTCCTTACAAATGGAAATGCACTAGAAAATTTACTTATAAGGTCTCTGCAAATTCAAATGAAACCCCTGCTAGATGCAAATATGCACATGTAAAACTTGAATGGAGGAACAGGAATGTCTAAATAAGGGTGGTGATATGTTTGAATTCTGGTTCTACTGGCCATCAGACATTAAACAAAATATATAGATGCATGAAAAAAAAAATCGCTGAGGTAAATCGTACATTTACTCGGAGCGAGTATCCTTTGTCATTGCCTTGAAGGTGATCTCTGAGATTCTCCAGTTTGCGGTGAAGCTATATGTGGACATCAGAAAATCAATTGAAAAAGCATCCTGTTTCTTAAAAAAAAGAATGAGTAAAAACTTTTGTTTCAAATAAAAACAGTTCCTGCCACCATTTAGAAAACAACTAAATATATAAGTTTATATTTTACCAAATATGTAGCATGCACGGGGGGCACAAAAACTGCTATACAAAAACTATAAAACATTACTAACAATATGCATCTTTTTAACAGCAATTGCCAACTTCTTCACTAAAATAAGCTTACTTGTGAAATGTGTAAAAACATATCTGAAAAAAATGATAAATTGTGTTTAAAATATGTATATCAAAACACAAAAAAAGTTCCTAAAAACTTGAAATGCAACATGTTACAACTGAAGGGTGGTTATGATTATTGGCTCTAGAAATCATAAATGTAGTCAATGACCTCTAGTTAATTAAATATTGATTGTGGAGCTTTTGAATAATCTTATGAGGAATATATGCAGTAAAATGGTTGGTATATCTAACATTAAAAATTAGCATCCTAGTCTATGAAAAAAAAAAAAAAAAGAAGAAAGTAATACAAAGCACAAAAAAAATTTAAATTGTGAGTATGAATTAAAAAAAACAATAACAAGGTCAATGTTCAAGTATACTGTGAAGTGAACATAGTGGGGCTGTGGCTGATTTACTGACGCCTGATTTACTGAGTGTGGCTGACGCCGAGACATCATCTTAAAATAAATTCTGTAAATATTCACATAAATTATCCAGTCACGTGCAGATCAAATAAGCAAACATGTTTACGATTTACATGACTGGATAATTTATTGTATGAATATTCTCAACTCTGTTAGTGAATCAGTCTCAATGTGTCAAATAAAATAAATAAATAAATAAAATAAAAGAGTATAGCATAAAACCAAAGGTAGCCAAAATATTTTTCATCAAGAGAAACAAACTTTTTGCTGTTTTTTCTATTTTACCCATCCTTTTAAATTCTTGGCAACATCTTTAATAGGCAATTAAATATAACTCTAATAGCAGTCATATTAATTCCACACTAACACGTTCCTAAATACAATGCCTGCAATACTTTAACACAAAACAAATTATATATTTTTTTCTGATTAAGAGAAGGGACATTCACACACCTACCAGGCATGTAAAATGCTAACTAGAATTCAACGGCATGCAATCTGCCTTGGTAAGAGGTTGCATAAATTATCGTTCCAAGTTAGAGTGGTCAATTCTCTCTTCCTGTATTTTACAATGGCCATCTAAATGCTCCCTGTAAAATTCACAGAACAAAGACATCTCTACACTCAATACTAATCTGACAGGTTAAGACAAATTTTGTAATAGCTTATCTACATTGTCTAACGAATATAAAAAAAACTTCAAAATGGCTAAGACTTCTATACTTCCAATTTTCAATATTAATCCAATCTGATAGCACAAACCATGCTTTACAGAGTTGCAGTTGTTTAGATTTATGACAGTAATCCTAGCACTATTAAAGTGTATGTAAAGCAAACTTTTTTTTTTTTTAAACAAAATAGGGATGGGTCCAAGACCTGTCAGGTTTTTATTAATGTGTGTGCCCGTGCTGGGGAGGCTCACTACTATTTGTCTTGTGATCATTGTAAGACCGACACAAAGTGATAAGAAAAAAATACATTTATGGAGAGAAAATCATCCAATTGGGACACCTGATGGGTGTTCAGATGTGAATTATATACACTTTGAAGGGATTAACCCTCATTTACTGTGGCAACTTCAAGACAGGAAGTGAGGGGAAATCTCCCGAGTAAGTCACAGGCATCAAAAAAGACACCTGAAATGGGTTTTAACCTAAAACGAAAACAAAAACTTCTGACTTCACATACACTTTGGAAAGTGATCTCCATAGATATAAAAAAAAAAAAACAAGTGAATGCAGATATGTATATGTATTAAAAATAATAAATCATATTTTTCAATAAATCTAGTGTAAGTAGCTGTATTTGACTTGATACAAGCCTTTTGTTATCCACTATATATCAGCACAGATTGTGAGGAGGAGGGGCTGCACAAGGAGCCAATCAAGCGTTTTACATGTACACACATTGACAATGAACATACTCAAAACAGAAGATAACAGTGTGAACAGAGAGTGAACTGCTGAAGCGCCTTCTTTAGCCCCGTACACACGAGCGGACTTATGTCCGACAGACTTCCAAAGGAGTTCCGTCGGAGTTCTGCTGGAATTCCGACGGAGTTCTGACAGACTTTTCGGCCGAACGGACTTGGCCACACACAATCACACTAAACTCCGACGGATTCGAACGTGATGACGTACGACCCGACTCGAATAAGGAAGTTCATAGCCAGTAGCCAATAGCTGCCCTAGCGTCGGTTTTAGTCCGTCGGAGTAGCATACACACGAGCGGAGTTTTCGAAGGGGACCGGGTCCGGCGGAGTTCCTTCGGGAAAATTTGAAGCATGTTCCATATTCTAAAGTCCTTCAGACTTTGGCGAGTCAAAAGTCCGTTGCAGCCCACACACGATTGGATAGTCTGACGGACTCAGTCCTTCGGACTTTGGATGTTGAAAAGTCCGCTCGTGTGTACGCGGCATTAGTCTAACCACAGTGTAGGGGTAGGTATATAACTTAGAATTACCGCTCAACTGTAGCAGAGAAAGTTTAACCACCAACCTGGCTGAGCAGTTTGGCAAAACATGTAAATCATAGGATTGGCTTAACAGAAATATAAATTCTTTAGCAGGTAAAACAGCTACTTTTCCAATTGTGTATTTAGTAATTTGCCTGGAGTTCAGCTTTAACTGAAATCAAGACAGAAAAACACTGATGTACTAATTGATTTAGTTACAATTTACTAGTGACAAGATAAATCCACCCTCACTATACAACACTGGCTTAATAACTTCTTGTAAT
Source organism: Lithobates pipiens (assembly GCF_037356315.1). Classification (NCBI taxonomy): domain Eukaryota; kingdom Metazoa; phylum Chordata; class Amphibia; order Anura; family Ranidae; genus Lithobates; species Lithobates pipiens. Next base: position 153,081,663 of record NW_027507791.1, on the reverse strand, counting down.
AACACCTATCTCTCCCTGCTCCATTGATATCTTGAATGATTAGGCTGCTCAGTGCTGCACTATCTCTTCTTCAAATGCTTCACTGTTGGGTGTGGCTGCTTCCACATCCAATTGATGTCCCAACGTAGTATGAACTCTGCAAAGGAATTAATGGAGAATGAAGAGTATAAGTGTTGAAAGAGCTTGAATAGATAGCAAAAATTTTAAAGAACAGGTTGTGCAGCACTAAACAGGCAACACGGTGAAAGTACACACAAGTATTATGCCCTGTACACACGGTCGGAAATTCAGACGGAAAAGGTCCGATCGGATTATGTTGTCGTAAAATCTGATCGTGCGTGGGCTCTGTTGGACTTTTTCCGTTGGAAATTACGATGGAAAAAGTTTGAGATCTGCATATAAAATTTTCGGACAACCAAATCCGATCGTTTCCGATCGTTTCTAGAGAATTCCGACGGACAAAGTGCCACGCGTGCTCAGATTAAATTACGAGACCAAAGCTATTGGCTACTAGGCCTCTACATAGTCCCGTCGTACGCAACGGACGTCACCTTCTTCCTATCGGATGTTCCGATTGGATTTCCCGACAACTTTGTCCGACTGTGTGTCTGCAACACAAGTTTCAGCCAATATCCATCTGAAAAAATCTGACTGATTTTGTGGTCGGGATGTCCGACTGTGTGTACAGGACATAAGACTTAGAGTGAGGCTTGTTTTCGCATATCAATGCAGTTGCATTGTGCTATCTTTTAGACTACCTAAAATGTACAATCTCTTATTTTGAAGTCCACAAATAAATCAGTTAAGAAAGTTTGTTCGGGAATTTTTTAAATCAGTGCATTCTAAAATGTGATCTGATTTGCATGGATTTTAAATGTGGTGTGAATCATACAGGAACTCCCTATGCATGGTATGAACGGGCCCTTGAGGTATAAAACAGTCTTATTTAACAAACAGCACAGACAATATTTATCGAAAATGAAATTATTGTAGTTGTTAATTTTTTTGGATTCATTTTCCTTGATGGTCTTTTTATCTAATGTACATTAGTAAGGCATCTGCCTGAAAAGGAGAAAGAGGAAGAGAGAAATAATTTAACAAAAAGGAAAGGAGGATAATAGGGGGGTGAATTCTCTTCTCCTTTGGGCCCCGTGAGTATCCACATAGCCCAAGATGACCATATCTTGAGGAATTTCTCATGGGTATTGAAGAAAACAGCTGAGATTTTCTTTAATCACAATCACATTCAGTGGAGAAATACTGTAACCTCAGAGAAGTTTATATTGGGGAATTCCAAAAATGGGCTATTGTTTTTTTGCTGCTGAATGTGAAGTGTCTGGAAGGGGCATGTTCAGTAAGGCTTTAACTGGATCCTTGTTTAGGTTACAGTCCAGAACAGTATATATTGAGGTAAAGACAAAAACTCATAACCTGCGAGCCTTGGGGCATGTCCAACAGATATGTAGCAATGTGCCTTGCTGTCCTCAGGTACAGAAACATAATGGTGAGTATTGGGGTATGGATTAAGCAATTCTGGAAGGTATAAGCCATCAGGAGAAAAATACTTTATACAAGTTCCCCAAGGCCAAGATGTTAAATTAACTTTTGGCCATAGAAATCCATACTGCCAACCAATTCTCTGCTGATAGAAATTTAGGAAGTACCTCCTCCCATCAGAGCATATAACGTGTTTTGCAAAAAGATTTGGAGGGTCAAATAGAAATTAAGGAAATAGGTCCTGGAGTTTGAGGAATAAGATGGCATTTCCTCTTGAAAGCTCTTAGGACAAGGAGAGTAGGAGTCCACTGCAACAAAGAAAGAAAGAAAATGTTGCATTTGTAAATATTGATAAAACTCAGAGCCGGGGGGCTACGTGTCTCTCAAAAATATTTGTTTGGTTTGATACCTTCAAAAGCAAGTGAATAATATACATCTTTAAAACCCAAATGGTGCTACCGATAAAATCTAGCTAGGGATTCCATTCAAGGGGGAAGAGAGGGCATTTATTTCTTTATAAACAGAAATATAAATACAAAAAAAATGCAAAATATATCACACTACAAAAACCAAAGTCTAATGTTGACTTGCCAAAAACACACATTAATAAATATTTTATAGTACCAGTATGTTTAATGTACAATAATAGTCCATGACTAACAAGTATCGACAATTGTTTTTTAACCAGATTTGTGAGATTAATGTTGTGTAGATGAATAAGATGTATATTTAAATCCTACTGTCAGCTTGCTAAAGAGGCCTGTTATTTTGGTATATTATGGTTTCCTTAAGTTGTGGGAGTCCTTAATAAGAAATTGCAAAGGGCTTAAAAAAAAGGATATAATAATATTCAAGGGCAGTCTACTTTTTGTTGTATTTGCACAATAAAGGGATAAAACATAGGGAAATGTGCACGTATTGCAGATAATAAATATTCTTTTCCCAGACATACGGGTACATTTTAGGAAGGAATGGATGAAACTGAGTACCACAACACTTTGGAATTACACATCAGGAAATAAATTGTACATTAAAAAAAGCCAACATCATGCAAAACTTTTTTTTAAATTAATACCCACTGGAGAATTCTTAGGAACCCAAAGAAATTGTGGCAATGATGAGAGAGGGAGGAAGCATTAACTGACAAATGTTGGACTTGGAGCTATGGCCACAAAGTTTTGTAAAGGATTTCCAATTACAGACTAAAAATTAAGAGTGGAAGGGAATAAAGCAACTATGTGAGACTGGTATCCATATGTTGAAAAGTTTTAGGGCATTTTGTCAAAAAAATCTGTATTTACTTACCAATAATAGTTAAATAGTCAAACAAGTAATCCTGAAGAAATCCATCATTTACAAATTTCCAAAAGAGGAGACTATCTCCAATTACAAAATGGGGCGGTTAGTTTTACATTACTGTATAAACACTACATTTAAAAAGCTAGTGGTGCAATGCATTACTTAAGTGTGGTGTACACAAGTATATTGAAGTGCTTTCCTAAAAGGTATTCATTCTTGATGGGCAATATGTTGGAGGTGTGGCCTCAGAAAAAATCAAAGGCAAAGGACTAGTTAGCGCTACTCCCCGTGGTGATCATGTTTCTGTTTGGTGGCAGTCATCTTAGTAGAGGCAGGACTTTACTTTCTTATGTCAAAACTTGCCCCTGATGTTTGGTGATGTGATGACTATTTTTAGCACAGTGGAAATGGCTTGACAGAATTTTGGCCTCCCTAGACACTACATAACTTTCTCTCCAGTCTGATTTTTATGAATTTTTAAAGCAGATGGCACCAGGAGGACCCAACTTTATCCCCCTCTAAAAAGTGTCAGTGATCTCTGTCATTCAAAAGCTGCTTAGATAAGAACATTTTCTACAGTCCAGAGTGAAGTGATTAATTTCCTTTTGTGACAGATTTGTTGTGGTGCAACTAGTGAGATCAGCACCCAGAGATTTTACAGTGGAGTCTATGATGAGACCCTCAACTAGAATGGTATACAATTGGATCAATTCTTTCAAATCTATCTGAGATCCACCCCTAGAAACAATACATGTGGTATTTTGGATCAGCTTGGTAGCTGTGGCACATTGGAGGGTACTTTGGCTACAAACATTGGCCTGCCAACTTGACCTTGAAAAATCCCCCTGCAACTTAATTTTACATGGCAAAGACTATATAGGGCTTCTCTGCATGCCATCCTCAAGGGAAACGCAGGTGAGAAGCACACTCATCTTCCCCATAATACACGTGTTCACACAAACTTATGCCGCGTACACATGATCAGACTATCCGGCAGACTTAGTCTGGTGGACAAACCGCTGTAAAGTCCACCGGACTTTCCAAACGAGCGGACCTGCCCAAACACGGTACTTTTGCGGTGGACTATCTGCCGTACTTTTAAAATTAACGGACTTGCCCACACACACGGAGGAAAGACCGTTCATTTTGAGCGTGGCTCCAGGTAGCCGGGACTATCGAAGGAAGCGTCGCTGGCCCCGTCACCTGGTATGGACTTAAAGGGGAAGCCCTACGCTGGAAAAACGGTGTGGGGGCCCCCCAGGTCCATATCAGACCCTTATCCAAGCACGCTACCCAGCCGGTCAGGAAAGGGGGTGGGGACGAGCGAGCGTCCCCCTCCTGAGCCGTACCAGGCCGCATGCCCTCAACATGGGGGGGTGCTTTGGGGAAGGGGGGGCGCGCGGCCCCCCCACCCCAAAGCACCCCCCTATGTTGATGAGGACAAGGGCCTCTTCCCGACAACCCTGGCCGTTGGTTGTCGGGGTCTGCGGGCGGGGGGCTTATCGGATCCGGGAGCCCCCTTTAATAAGGGGGCCCGCCACCCTATGTGAATGAGTATGGTGTACAATGTACCCCTACCCATTCACCTGTGAAAAAAAGTAAAAAAAAATAAAACACAACACACAAGGGTTAAAATTGTTTATTGCACAGCTCTGGGGGTCTTTCGTCTTCGGAGGTCTTCTCGCCGGACTCCTCTGCTATCTTCTGCTAGCTCTTTTACTAGCCCGGCTTTCTTCTTCGCCGCCGCCCTCTTCTTCCGACTTCGGGGATCTTGTCCCCCTCTTCAGGGGTCTTGTCCCCCTCTTCGGTTCTTCTTGCTGGGCCACCGCGCCTTCTTCTAGCTCTTTTACAAGTGGTGGCCCGGTCTTCTGTCGCCGCCTTCTGTTCTGTTCTTCTGTTCTTCTTGAGCTGTTGCCGTGTCGCTGTCTCTGGCCACAACGACAGGCACGTGGCGTGCGGCGACTTATATAGGGACATCGCCGGATGATGTCCCCGCCCATTATGATGTCACAGTCCCAGCATCCTCTGGGACTGTGACATCATAATGGGCAGGGACATCATGCGGCGATGTCCCTATATAAGTTGTCACACGCCGCGTGCCTGTCATTGTGGCCTGAGACAGCGACACGGCAACAGCTCAAGAAGAAGAGAAGAACAGAAGGCGGCGACAGAAGACCGGGCCACCACTTGTAAAAGAGCTAGAAGGCGCGGTGGCCCGGCAAGAAGAACCAAAAAGGGGGACAAGACCCCCGAAGTCAGAAGAAGAGGGCGGCAGCGAAGAAGAAAGCCGGGCTCCTCCGCTAGTAAAAGAACTAGCAGAAGAGTCCGGCGAGAAGACCCCCGAAGATGGAAGAAGATCTCCTGGAGCTGTGCAATAAACTATTTTAACCCTTGTGTGTTGTGTTTTTTTACATTTTTTCACAGGTGAATGGCTAGGGGTACATTGTACCCCATACTCATCCAAATAGGGTGGGGGCCGGGATCCAGGGACCCCCTTATTAAAGGGGGCTCCCGGATTCCGATAAGCCGCCCGCAGACCCCGACAACCAATGGCCAGGGTTGTCGGGAAGAGGCCCTTGTCCTCATTAACATGGGGACAAGGTGCTTTGGGGCAGGGGGCCACGCGCCGCCCTTCCCCAAAGTACCCCCCCATGTTGAGGGCACACGGCCTGGTACTGCTCAGGAGGGGGGTGCTCGCTCATCCCCACCCCCCTTTCCTGACTGGCCGGGTAGCATGCTCGGATAAGGGTCTGATATGGACCTGGGGGGACCCCCATGCAGTTTTTTCAGCGTAGGGCTTCCCCTTTAAGTCCATACCAGGTGACGGGGCCAGCAATGCTTCCTTCGCTGGTCCCGGCTACCTGGAGCAGCGCTCAAAATGAGCAGACTTTTCTCCGGGCGGGAAAAGTCTGTTCATTTCAAAAGTACAGCTGACTAGCACACACACGGCCGTATTGTGAGCCAAAATGCGAGTCCGGCGGACAGATTTAGGTGCACAACTACTTTCTTAGTCTGCCGGACTTTTGGGTAAAAAAAGTCCGCTGGAGCCCACACACGGGCGGATTGTTTGATCGTGTGTACGCGGCTTAAGTCAGTCACTTTGTCAATAGAGCTTTCAATTTATGTTACTGTGCTGCCATCTTAAATTTTCAGGCAGAAATGCTTTTAATAGAGATTATTCTAAGGACTAAGTAGGAGGAGCTAGTTATCAATATAAGCCTGTAAAGAAAGGACTCGGGTGGATTGTACAATGGGACTGACATACTAACCCAAGATCATGAACCCATTCCTGTGATCACTGAATGCCTTGAGTCCTGTTTCCAAGGAAAGTAGTTTACTGGATCAAAAGAAAACTCATTACCGTGTGTGTGTCCCTATTGGATACATGCTATTATTAATGTTTATGCTCAAGGTAAGAAGACTGTGTATGTGTGTCTAATCAGTGGTAATCTATAACCAATTGCTGACCGGCTCACGCAGATATATATCGGCAAAGTGGCACGGGTGCGCAAAACAATGTACCCGTAAGTTGCTGCATGCCCGTGGACTCGATGTCCACTGGTGACCCACAATCATGACACAAAGAGGCATAATGTAAACAAGGCATTTCCCTGTTCTGCCTAGCAACATGATAGTTCACAGTGATCAAGAGCAGTGATCTGTCATGTTCTAGTGAGCCCATCCCCCAATACATGGCCTAAACTGAGGAAGAAATTTGTTCTTTTATATATTTTTGGGAGATATTTATTATAGCAAAAAGTAAAAAAAAAATGCAAAATGTTCGCTCTTTTTTGTTTATAGTGCAAAAAAATACCACCAAAAGCAAGCTCTATTTGTGGGAAATTTTTTGTTAGGGTACAACGTCGTACGACCATGCAATTGTCAGTTAAAGCAATGCAGTGCCGTTTCGCAAAAAAGGGCTTGGTCAGGAAGGGGGTAAATCCTTCCAGGGCTGAAGTGGTTAAAGAGTGCTTTTCATGTTTTGTTTCCTACAAATCCTTTAAAACCTCATTAAAAATCATCTTCGTGAAATTAGCAATGGATGATCAATAACCAAGTCAGAAACCACAAATACAGATGTTATCCAGTGCAAGAGATTTTTAGCCTGAGTTTATCTATCTCAGGACTGTATAGGGTGCTCTCGTATTCATTTTTGTAGGTAAGGGAGAGCAGACAAAATTATAAAAATTACCTGTCTTATTATAGATTGATGGCGGTTCAAATAATCTCAAAACCCCTTTAATAAGCTATTTCAGTCTAATGGAAAAAATAGGTCATCTGAAGTTCTTTTTACTGTATTTCAGGAATATTTTGTAAAGATCAACTTAGATTTTTTTTTATATGTAGAAAGAGTACAGTGCTAAAAAATGTAATATATAAAAGTGCATTTGTGTGGATACAAACAAATATGCAGACAATCAATTATATATAAACAATAATAACTGTGAATAAAGTTTGAAGACACATATGCAAAATTGCATCATATGTGAATATGGTGCAATTGTACAAACAAAAAGTTCATATAAAGCTGGATTCCATCAAATTAGATCCCATGGGAGAAAAGAGTGTTTGGATGGATGATCATACACCCGACGGCGTGACAACCATCACCATAATCAAAAATGGAGGCTTACTGGAAAGACAGCGACCCCTCTTATTCAGAGAGGTCACACAGATCTTAGTTGGATCTCTGATCCACTGAGAAAGTAGTCCAGACATTCCTATGGCCATGGATGGTTTACAGCAGGAGGTTCACAGCAACTCAGGATACAAGATACAGTATTAGGAAGCCTCGACAGCAAAGTGTTTAGGAGGCAAAAGGACTCCACATAGTGTGATACTGTCTCAACATCCGGTTTATTAAACAGTAAACTTACATAAAAGTCAAAGCTATGATCATGTCACAATCAACAGATCAGACAGATAAATTCCTTGTGAGTTTAAAGCAGTGATTGCACAGGCACAGCAGCATGTGTACGTAACTATCCCAGCAATCATTTTGTCATAAATGACATCACCGGGTACCAGAATTTTTTTTGACTAAACAGGTGAAATATTACAACTAAATATACAAACAGGGGGGCGTGGCCGGATGTGAATGGGAGTGAGTACGAGTGAGGAGTGAGAGCATGGTGCGGCTCTCCCCCTCTCCACCCTGCTTAGCATGAGATCTTCGCTCTGATCCTCCATTCCCCGGGCTATCCGACACTGCCTAAAGGCCTCCCCTTACCTTGTCCTTTGGTGGCCCCCATCCTCAGGCAGATACCGCTTACCTGAGTCGCTGTGGCTTGCTGCCTTTGGAGCTTCGATGTTTGTCGTTGGAGCGCGGCCCCCGTTGTTGCCAGTAAGCTATTGGTGGAGCAGGGGCTGAGAATCTCGCTGAGGATCTCGCGAGATTTCGAACGGCTCCTGTGTTCCCGCAACACCGCTGCGCTCCTCCCTCCGCTCGAACCCGGCGTGCTGACACGTGTGGTCGGATGGCGTGCCTAGCGTCCTAAGCTCCGGTTGGCTGACGCTTACTGTGCAGGTGAGAGGCGACTCCTGTCTAGAGGTCCCTCTCCCCCCTTCTCCCCCTCTCACTCGTCCTTCTCTACCCCTCCCTGCCTATCTGCCAGCGTGGACCGTGAGATGAGATGAGATGAGATGAAATTACAGTGACAGCGCTGCCTGATTAACTAGTAGTATACCTTGTGGGGAAGTGAGAGGAAGATTTGGATGCCCTGTACACTTTCTTCCTATGGATCTATGGAATACCACGCTGCTATGAACTAGTAACTGAGATAAGTGCCTTTTTTTCTTTTTGCTTCTTACTACCATTGAAGTGAACTGCTGACGTGATTTGCCTTATTCTGAGTATATACAGGTTTATACAAATATAAATACTCTATTATATGGCAGCGAATCCTTTGCTGAAGGGTAATTTGCTGCAGGGTAATTTGCTGAGGCTGGAGGTCAGTTGTTAGCTCTTAACCAGTATTGTTTTCTTTGATAAGCGAGCGTCACTTATACTAGGAGAGATGCCATAAAATTGCTGCCTCCCCCCTCCCCTTTTTTCTTTTTCTCTTCCTCCGCGCTTTAAAATCAAATACAAATTTGATGCAATAGAGCGCGATATACTACCTCTTCCTTGCTTGATCAGTTGGTAAGTGGAAACTGATTACTTGCAGTGCGGGTTTTTACGTGGGTATCTAATCTAATCATGTAGAGAAAAAGATCCCCTGAAGAGCAAACACCCTCAGAGGGTCAACAAATCACTCGCGCCGCTAAGGATAAAACGAATCAAATGGCTTCAGCGGTGGCGGCGGCAAAATTAGAGCGTTACGCTCATTCTGGCCCAGCTTCACCCAGCAAGTCAAGCTCTCAGCAGGTAAATCTACACAATAAAGATACTAAAAACTCTTCCGCCGATAGAAGGAGTCAAGGGCAGTCTCTGGCCTACCCCCCCACTCCATCAGTTGTTAAATTAGGTGGCAGCAAGGGAGGGGGGGGGGAGGTAAACCAGCAATAGCAACAACAAATCTGGAAGCAACGTTAACCAGCTCCCATATACCGATGCCGGGCAACCTGGATGAGGAGCCTACATTAAGAGACATTTTGCATGCAATTAAGGAATGTAAAGATTCGATATCCAGTTTTGATGAACAGCTAAGATATATAAAGGAGGAACTATTGTCTATGAGGCAGGAATTGAATAGGACTATATTAAGGACTACCGAGCTTGAGGAACGCATGGGCGTGATAGAGGATGAGCTGAGGCCTGTGAGGCAGGAAGTTGAATCACTCAAAAAAATAGTCACTACACAAGCGGATAAACTTGACGAGATGGAGAATAGGAATCGAAGAAACAACATCAGGGTGCTAGGCCCCCCTGAACACTGCGAGGGGACTAATTTGATTGGTTTTCTTGAGGGGTGGTTCCAAGAACTTTTTGGGGCTACGACATTTAGCTCGATATTTGCAATAGAACGGGCATACCGAACCCCGGTAAAAACTCGCCATGTGGGGGAGCGCCCTAAACCTATAATAATTAAAATCCTTAATTACCAGGATAAAGTGTCCCTATTGCGGGAGGCCAGAATGAGGGGAGATATTAGGTATAAGGGGGCTAGGGTCTCTTTATATCCTGATTTCTCCCCTGACCTTCAGAAAAGAAGAGCCGAATTTATACCAGTTAAGCGAGAAATGGTTAAATATAAATTAGAGTATGCGGCCCTCTATCCAGCTCGCCTATGGGTGGTTGCATTAGAAAGGACCTCTTTTTTTAACACGCCAGAGGAAGCAGCCCAATGGTTAGAAGAAAATAAAAAGGACCTATAAATACACATTACTGGGCAGCTAGGTGGATTTCGAGGGATTTGGGGTACATATTTGTGGGGGGGGGTGGGTAGGAATGGGGGGCAAGTTCGTTGAAAATTTCTATATTTTGTACTGTGCACAAAGTAGGTGCGGGGTAGGGGTTGAGCAGCAAGGGAGTGTGGAATACAAGTAGGTATGTGTAGTGGGGGACAAAGGGTCCCCATGTGTGGGTGTAGACTTTGGGTGAAAGCACTCAGTAGGATTGGTATGGGTAAGTGGTGGGAGTATTGTAAGAAGGTCACGAGCGTACCCCTAGGGGGTAGCCCTATGAGGCGGGGGGGGGGGAGTTTAGTAAGAGGGGGGGTGGGAGAGATGGGATGGGAAGGTGTGGTAAGGGAATAACAATAAAAATAATACAAGGATACACAAATTCAGAGATGCACTATCTAGAGGGTGATGGGAGAAAATTTTATATTATTTTCAACTATTATGTATTATATAGGATACACGTATGTAAATTTAAGGGAAAAAGGGGAAGGCTTTTTTGTTTTATTACACTTATATATTTTTTCACTTTCTTTCTTTTTTCTTTAAAACTGCCCAATTTATAGGTCGCTAAGTAGTGATGCAGGTGAAAAGAATTAAGATAATATCGTGGAATGTGCGGGGCTTGGGAGACCCAACCAAAAGAAATGTGGTTTTGTCAGCCTTAGAGGGCAAAGGTCCCGGATTACTGTGTCTACAGGAGACGCATCTAACGGGTGAGACGATTCGGTGTCTCCAAGGTCGGAAATTCCAGACCCAATTTCATTCCGTATTTTCAACTTATGCAAGAGGGGTTAGCATCCTTATTGATAAGGCGGTCCTGTTCTCCTGCTATAATAGTCGCATTAGACGCAAAGGGTAGGTACATTTTTTTATACTGCCAAATTGAAAATAGTCCCTACGTGATAGCCAACATGTATGTCCCTCCTCCATTTAATTTGGAGATTCTATATGAGTTACTATCTTTCGTAATAGATAAACCCGGTATCCCTGTTATAGCAGTAGGGGACTTTAACGAAGTTTTGGATAAATCCTTGGACAAATTCCCAACTGTAAACACATCAATAGTGAGGGATGCAACGAGGCTAGCTCGCTTCCTACATGAAGTTGGTTTATGCGACGCATGGCGCACCCGATATCCGAGGGAGCGACAATATTCTTGTTGCTCAGCGTCTTTCTCCACTTTATCGAGACTGGATATGGCTTTGGTGAACAGTAGTGCATTGCCACGAGTGGACGAGGTAGAATATGGCCCGAGAGGAGTCTCGGACCACTCCCCCCTAATATTGACACTTTGTGTAGGCAAGAAACAATATTCTGGGCAATGGAAAATTGACCCCTCATGGTTGGAATTAATGAAGGATACTGATCGGGTGACAACTGAGTTAAAAGAGTTTATTTACGTTAACACGGGTACGGCATCAGCGAGTGTGGTTTGGGACTCTTTAAAAGCTTTTTTAAGAGGTCTTTTTATCCAACAAATTGCTAGAAATAAGGCTGAGATGAAAAAACAGGAAGAGGAAGTCATTAAGGCGGTGCTAGCGACAGAAAGACAGTATATTACTAATCCGAATCCTACTACACAGAAGGCTTGGCTAGACAAACAGCAAGAGTATAAGATAATTACCAGGCGTAAGATTGATAATAGACGCATATTGCAGAAACAAGCAAATTTTGGGGAGGGAGAGAAAGTGGGACGAATATTGTCTTTGCTGGTTAAAGTAAATACGGCCCCCCCAGCGATATTATCGATTAGGACTCCAGAGGGAGAGACCACCTCTGAATCATCCATTATTAACAATACATTCTATCGCTATTACAGTTTACTATATAAATCCCAAGGGGGGAGTGAAGGGGGAGCTACGGCTGCTTTTCTGGGGAACTTAAATATGCCAACTGTAATCGCAGAAGATTTAGCAGCATTGGAGGCCCCAATCACTATTGAGGAACTTCAAAGAGCGGTGGCAGAGATGCCTAATTTAAAAGCACTAGGACCCGATGGATTACCAATCGAGGTCTATAAGAGATATGGGGAGGTCCTGTTGCCACAACTGTTGGAGACATTGAGGCAGGCCTTAGAGTGTGGAACCTTGCCCTCCTCGATGTTGGAAGCCACTATAGTGGTTATCCCTAAAGAGGATAAGGACCCTATGGACCCGGCCTCATATTGTCCGATCTCGCTCTTGGGGTCGGACGTAAAAATCTTAGCAAAAGTGCTTGCAACACGTTTAAAAAGAAGTGTCCATAAGCTTATCCATCCTGACCAGTCGGGCTTTATTCCGAATAGATTTACCAGTACTAAAATCCGTAGACTTTTTTTGAATGCTCAAATTCCGGTAGACAACGGAGGCTCCAGAGCAGTTTTGGCCCTGGATGCAGCCAAAGCATTTAAAGCAGCACCAAACTTTATTAAATGGATAAAACTGCTTTACACGGACCCAAGAGCGAAAATTAAAATCAACAACGAGCTTTCTGAGACGTTCCTGCTGGAACGAGGCACGAGACAGGGTTGCCCCCTCTCCCCCCTACTGTTTGTTTTGGCAGTGGAACCGTTGGCCATTGCCATTAGGGTCAGCCCTGATATACAGGGATTTAGGAGAGGACAGTCGGAGGAAAAAATCGCATTGTTCGCCGACGATGTTTTGCTTTTCCTAGGGGATGTTCAAACCTCATTGAAAGTGGCAATGAAGATGATTAGAGAATTTGGTCTTATATCAGGACTAACTATTAACTGGGATAAATCCGCCCTACACCCACTGGAAAAGGGGTTTACTTATGCTCCACAGGATACCGTGAACTTGAAGAAAGTGGAGAAGTTTAAGTATCTGGGGGTGTGGATTACCAGGGATGTAAATTCCTATTTGGAAGATAACTTATCCCCACTCCTAGTAAAGTTAAAATAAAAGTCCGATATTTGGAGTCGTCTCCCCCTTTCGATGGCAGGACGCTGCAATTTGGTTAAGATGGTATGGCTTCCTCAAATTCTGTATTTTCTCCACAATTCACCATTATGGATTGGGGAAAGGTGGTTTAAGAAAATAGAATCCTTATTTAGACTCTTTATATGGAAAAAGGGCCTGCCGAGGATTAGCTTGCGGACCCTGCAGCTGCCGCCGGAAGAGGGGGGGTTGGCGATTCCATATCCCAGACTCTACTATCTAGCGGCTCAGTTGCAACATTTAGCTGGAGCAATAGCAACAAATGAAGCTAGTCCCTGTCATAGGTTATTAATGTTAGGATGTCCACATAATACGCTTATGGAAGCGCTTGAGGCAAACTCGTTCAATATGCATTACCCAACGATTACTCAGATTGCTAAACTCTGGAAAACAGCCAAGGTTCTATTGGGATACCAGAAGGTATCCGTGCTGGCTCCCCTATGGGATAATAGGAATCTAGATGAGCTATTTAAAGTTGAAAGATGTAAGGAATGGGTAAATCAAGGGATACATAAATTGGTGCAAATGTTTCAGGGTTCAGATATCAAATCATTTGCGGATTTAAAGTCTAAGTTCTCCTTGTCGAACCGGTTGTTTTATAAATATCTCCAGGTCAGACATGCAATCCAGGCCCAATTTAGATTCCAAGAGGTGCAGCTGATCCAGATCCCAGTGTTATCCGAAATTATGTCTCGAGACACGCTTAAAGGCTTGATTTCACTCTTATATACTAGGCTGGGGGATAAACTATTAGATCGAAATGGTATGATTAAAAGTAAAAGGAAATGGGAGAGGGACGTGGGCCCAGTGTCCATACCTGATTGGGATTGGATAATGGAACAGGGAACCAAGGTTTCTATTTCTCCGTCACAGAAAGCCTCTCAACTTTTCTTTTTTCACCGGGTATATCATACACCCAGGAAAATGTTTAAAATGGGGTGGAGAGATAATGATCAGTGTCCTAGATGCGGCCAGGTTGGAGATTTCATCCATATGTTTTGAAGGTGCCCGAAACTTTTTAGATACTGGACATGGGTTATAGGTCATATAAATGGAATTTTCAGTTTTACATTGGAAGCAACAGTGAGGACTTGCTTGTTGGCTATACCGGAGGGATATAAAATCCCCAAAAACACATTTACACCAGTTACTAGATGCCTTTTCCAGGCAAGGAAGTTAATTGCCCAAAATGGGCAGTCACATTCTAACCCACTACCTGAAATATGGCTGGCTAATATAATGAAAATAATTAGTAATGAAAGGGTTTTTTTTATTAAGCCGGGTAATAGTAAGAAGTTTGAAAGGGTATGGGGCTCCGGATTGGTGAAATTGGGGATTCCCTTATAAGTAGTTGAGATAAAACGTGTGCCCTTACAGTCTGTAGATTTCACCTAGTCACTCTTGTTATGTATTTTTTTGTTTAGTGTTTCCTTATGTGCTGGGGGGTAGGGGTGGGATTGAGAGGAGGGGGGGGTGGGGGAGGGGTGAAGTGGGTAGAATAAAAAAGTATATACACACCTAGGAGTAGAATAAGGTAAATAACTATGGTGGTTAGGTTAAAAAAGAATACCAGATAGCGGGGTTTGATATTTTGGCTGTCTACCTGTTTTCGGATGTATTTCAACTCTTTTAAATAAAAAGGAAAAGAAGAGAGCAAAGTAAAAAAAGGAAAAATATTTAAAGAAATAAGCAACGATGATGTGTAAACTGGGAGGAGATAAAGATGAGCTCTAAGGTGATCATTTAGTGACAACTTTTTGTAAAAAAAAAAAAAAAAATTATTTTTTGTCATTATTCAATCCCTTGGGACAAAAAATAATTTTTTTTTTTTTTTTTTTACAAAAAGTTGTCACTAAATGATATATTGCTCACACATGCCATGGTTATATGTGGAATTGCATCCCAAAATATATTCTGCTGCTTCTCCCGAGTACGGGGATACCACAGGTGGGGGACTTTTTGGGAGCCTAGCCACGTACGGGACCCCGAAAACCAAGCACTGCCTTCCGCATTTAAATATAAAATGCTACCAAAAAAACTGTTAGCGATCGCAGGGATCAGGCCTGACTCTGCGATCGCTGCAGTTATGTGTTTAGTGTTTTGTAAGTGACAGTGATCGATCGATACTGCACTTGGGTGGGCTGGGCAGAGGGGCAAAACGCAGGTGCTAGCAGGTATCTGGGCTGATCCCGCTAACAATGCGTTTTTTTTGGAACCCTAAACTGCTGGGGACGCTAGTATAGATCTGATCAGATCAGATATTGATCTGTTCAGATTCTATACCACTACGGGAGGTTTATGCTTTGCGTGTGGGTGTTAGCGGTACTGGCACTAACCTAGCGCTGCCTGGTGCGATGCAGACCCTGACCCTAAAACCTAATTGATATCACCCGCCGGGTGATCAGGGGGTTAAACCTTTATTAGGTAATAAATGGTGGGTGCCCTGATGCTATAAAAAGCAAACTAACCAGAGTCACCCGTTACACTTATACGGTGATCAGTGGTGAAAGGGTTAACTAGGGGCAATCAGGGGGTTCAAATTTTTATTAGGTAGTATATGGGGGTCCCTGGCGCTATATAAAAACCTGACGGGGAACCTAAATAACTAACTGGCTAACCAGCGTCACCAGTGACTCTTATACTGTGATCGCTGGTGAAAGGGTTAACTAGGGGCAATCAGGGGGTTAAAACCATTATTGGGTAGTATATGGGGGTACCTAACGCTATAAAAACCTGGCGGTGAACCTAAAAAAATAACTAGCTACCTAACGACACTAGTGACACTAATGCAGCAATCAGAAAAACGATCGCTTAGTGACACTGGCAAAAGGGGGTGAAAGGGTTAACTAGGGGCAATCAGGGGGTTAAAACCATTATTGGGTAGTATATCGGGGTACCTAGCGCTATAAAAACCTGGCGGTGAACCTAAAAAAATAACTAGCTACCTAGCGGCACTAGTGACACTAATGCAGCGATCAGAAAAACGATCGCTTAGTGACACTGGCAAAAGGGGGTGAAAGGGTTAACTAGGGGCAATCAGGGGGTTAAAACCATTATTGGGTAGTATATCGGGGTACCTAGCGCTATAAAAACCTGGCGGTGAACCTAAAAAAAAAACTAGCTACCTAGCGACACTAATGCAGCGATCAGAAAAATGATCGCTTAGTGACACTGGCAAAAGGGGGTGAAAGGGTTAACTAGGGGCAATCAGGGGGTTAAAACCATTATTGGGTAGTATATCGGGGTACCTAGCGCTATAAAAACCTGGCGGTGAACCTAAAAAAATAAGTAGCTACCTAGCGACACTAATGCAGGGATCAGAAAAATGATCGCTTAGTGACACTGGCAAAAGGGGGTGAAAGGGTTAACTAGGGGCAATCAGGGGGTTAAAACCATTATTGGGTGGAGGGGCTTGGCCTAGCAGCGCATGTAGGTGGACGTGTGTTCCCGGAGCTCCGCCGGCCATCCGTGCACACATCCTTCCCAGCCCGCTCTCGTGCGGTGAAACACTCCAGAAATTGCTCCACCGGGCACCGGGAGACGGGCGGGCTCTGCCTCCGGACGCCGTAGGACACCGGACATGTCTAAAGGACACAGACAGAACAAGGCCCCGTCGGATCCCCCTGACCAAGATGGCGCCGGCACGCGGAGGGCGGTGAAAGATTGCTACAAGGAGGCAGCACAGAAACTCCTGTATGGTGGGAAATCCTACAAGGAAGCCCTGGCTGGTCAATTCACATCGGGGGCTACCCCTCGGGGGTCCCCAGAAGCCGATGACACTCTCCCCCTGGAGGATGCTAAAGGATTCCCTGCGGTGTGGAACACAGTGAGTACCCAAAATGGCGATGTCCCTGAGTCGCAAGCTCACTCCCCTGCCGCTGATGCACCAGAACCCACATTGAGAGACATATTTACTGCAGTCACCTCATGTAACCATTCTATAACTGCTCTCTCTGCTGATATTAAAGGTGTAAAGGCCGAAATTACTTTTGTCCGCCATGACATGCAAAAACTTAGGGAGAGGGCCGGCTGAGTACAGTGGAGTTTGACATGTTACCCATGCAGAGAGACTTGAGATTTAATTGCCATCTCACCGAGCAACATGCTATGCGACTCGACGAAATGGAGAATCGCATGAGGCGCAATAATGTGCGTGCCCTGGGGATTCCGGAAAGGGCTGAGGGCAAGAATCCTGTAGACTTTATTGAGAACTGGTTGATCGCAACATTTGGTAGAGAGTCCTTCTCTCCCCTCTTTGCTGTGGAGCGGGCCCATAGGGTGCCATCCCGCCCGTTGCCTCCAGGTAACCATCCGCGACCCTTCCTGTTCAAACTTCTCAACTACAAAGACAGGGATGCTATACTTTCCAAGGCCAGGGGCTTCTCTGACAAGATGGTGATTGACAAGATGGTGATTGATAATGCCAGAATATCGCTGTTTCCTGACTTCTCAGCAGAGCTGCACTAGAAACGGGCAACGTTTATTGAAGTCAAAAAGAAGCTCAGGGATCTTAATGTTCAATATGGCATGCTATACCTAGGCTCTACCCATTTTTTTAATAGTCCTGCTGCGGCCAGGCAGTGGCTGGACCGTGAAGATAAAGCGCTTAAAGAAGCCAGGCAACAACGTCCTTCTGTGTGATCCCGGATCCGGATGCCTCATTTTGACAGGGACTATCTTTCTACAGATTCGGCGGAGTGAAAAGAACTCAGAGTTTACTTCTACCTACTAATAGACTATGCTGCTTGTTCGGGTGAAACCCCTTTTGTTACCTGGGAATGTTTTCCCTGGGTGTTTCCGTGGCCTTCCCCCCCCCCCACATAGAGGAAGTGGGGACGCGTTCCACCTTTGGTATGCAGGTCCAGGGCCTGGTTGGCTCTACAACTGACTTTCTTATCCCCTGCATGTTGGATTTTCTTTTTTGTTTTGTTTCCCTTCCCCTCCCTTCTTCTTTTTTACATCACCCACATGCTTGGTTCCAGAACTATGGCGGGAGGCCCCTTTTTTTTCCTGCACAGATACTTTGGTTCTCGGGGCGACTATGCCGGGGTGTTTTGGTTCAATACTGCCTCTCTGTTTATCTTAACACTGTTATCACTTATACTGAGTATGTACATTTTTATGTTCTGAGCAATGTCGGTCACCGTTAAGTGCCTTTCCTGGAATGTTAGGGGACTGAGAAGCCCTGTGAAGCGTCTGGCAGTCCTCCGACATTTGAACGCCATGGGTGCAGGTATTATCTGCCTCCAAGAGACTAATTTCCCCCCGGACCATATACCTAGTTTTAGCACGAGGGTATACCCTACTCAATTTCATTCCACATTTTCTGCATTTGCTAGGGGAGCGAGTGTCCTGATTCGTCAGGATACCCACTTCACTTGTTCTTGGGCGGTTATTGATCCTGGGGGAAGATATATATTTTTGTTTGGTAGACTTGGTCACTGGGCATGCATTATTGCTAATATTTATGTACCACCCCCTTACTCAGCTGAAGTTCTCCGCTGTTTAGCCAGGTTTATGGCCCCACACCCCCCGAGGTCCCCCTGTTGGCACTGGGCGACTTTAACAACTATCTAAACCATAGATGGGATAAGATTCCTGTCCCCCCGTCCATGCCTTCTCGCCCTACTGGTGTTACCCCGTTTGCAGACCTGCTGTCCGAACTTGGGCTGACGGATGTGTGGCGGACCTCCCACCCCCAGGCCAGATGCTACTCGTGCTGTTCTACCGCTCATGGAAGCCTGTCGCGCATTGACCTGGGGCCGGGTAATTCGGCCTTTTGTCGCTGACTCTGGTTATGGGGATAGACACATTTCTGACCATTCATCTTTTTGGGTTGAACTTAAGCTATTCACTGCCGTTAGCCCTAGGATGTGGAAATTGAACCCTTTCTGGCTGGCGCTTTTCCCCTCACCCGACCCCATTAGTGATAATCTCCAGATCTTTCTGTGAGACAATCTTGGTACCACCCCCCTGGGTACGGTTTGGGACACAGCGAAAGCCTTTTTAAGAGGTCAGTTCATTGCCGCTATTACTTCTATTAAAACAAATACTAAGGCCCGGGAAAGGGAGGTATGTAAAACCCTTAGGGATACAGAGGACCAATATGTTAACCACCCCTCGGACACTACCAAGAAGCTCTGGCTGAGTGCGCAGGCTATGGCTACTCAGCTAGCTCTGCAGTTAGCAGAGAATAAGCGATTTTTTTGCAGCAAACGCATTTTGAGGAGGGAGAGTCTACTGGTCACATTCTGGCTATGCTGGCGAGAGCCCAGGGATCCGCCCAGATGGTTTCTTCCCTGTGTGATACACAGGGGGTACTCCATACGGACTCCCCTTCTATATTGCAAATCTTTTGCTCGTTTTACGCTGATCTGTATACCTCCAAGGTCCATCCCAGTGCAGATGAGATTGATGCTTTTTTGGCACGGTGTGAACTGCCTTGCTTATCTGCTTCAGATGCTCGTGAGTTGGATGCCCCGTTAAATATTGCCGAACTTGCTCTAGCACTGGAACAAACTCATAACAATAAATCTCCAGGGGCAGACGGGCTTCCTTCTGAGGTGTATAAGCGATATGCGGCCACTTTACTGCCAACACTTTTGAAAGTTTTTAATAGTGCGTTGGAATCTGGCACGCTTCCGGATTCCATGAATGAGGCAGTTATAATTGTGTTATTAAAACCAGGTAAAGAGCCCACGTCCCCTGACTCCTACCGTCCCATCTCCCTACTTACGATTGATGTTACGTTGTTGGCTAGAGTCCTGGCAACCAGGTTATCCCACGTTATTCAGAGACTAGTGCATTATGACCAATCAGGCTTCATACCCACAAGATCCACGGCACACAATATACGACGTCTCTATCTAAATATTCAAATCCCTGTACTGAATCCTGGTAACCGAGCCGTCCTCTCGCTGGACTAGGCTAAGGCCTTCGACAGCGTCGAGTGGCCTTACCTGTGGAAGGTTTTGGAGAGGATGGGTCTGGGTAAAAGGTTTATTAGTTGGGTCAGACTACTTTATGCCAAACCTGTGGCTAGGATCCGGGTTAATTCTGTAACGTCAGAGCCCTTCCCCCCGTTTCGTGGTACCAGGCAAGGATGCCCTTTATCTCCCTTGCTCTTTGCCCTGGCTCTAGAGCCTCTTGCTGCTAGGATAAGGGGAGATGACGGTATTATGGGATTTACTCGAGATACGGGAGTGGATGTGGTATCGCTCTATGCAGATGACACTTTGTTATACCTAGGGAACACTCAGGGCTCCCTGACGGCCGTTATGACCCTGATTACGGACTTTGGCACTCTTTCTAGCTTTTCTATTAACTGGAACAAATCGGTACTTTTACCCCTAGATCCCATATTGACCCCCCTCCCTGACTGTGCAGCTACGATTCAGGTAGTGTCCACTTTTAAATATTTGGGGGTACAGGTCTCCGATGAGGTAGCACATTATATCCAATTAAATCTGGTTCCCCTGCTGGCTAAATGTAAGCTTGGTGCAAACTACCGTTATCAGTGGTAGGGCGGGCTAATCTTATAAAAATGGTCTGGGCCCCCCAATTGCTATACATTTGCCACAACTCCCCGGTGTGGATACCCAAATACTGGTTTGATAAAATAGATTCCCTATTCAGAGAGTTAATCTGGCGTAAAAAAGCTGCCAGAATTGGTCTAAGAATACTACAGTATGGTAAGGAGGCAGGGGGCTTGGCCGTTCCACATGCCAGGGCCTATTTTTTGGCTTCCCAATTGCAACAGCTTGGTGGATGGGGACTGGAAGATTCGCTAGACCCTATTCGCAGGTTGCTGAGCCATACGGCTCGCCACCGTGTGGCATTTTCAAACTTAGAAGCGGGCTTCCCCTATCTCCCTAGGGGGGCTCCGACTGTGGTTTTACTGAACACACTTTGGAAATATGTTAAGCGGCTGCTGAAGATCCGGGGCTTTTTTTTCTCTTACTCCTATTTGGGACAATGGTTCTTATCATCAGCTGCTGAGGCTCAAGGGTTTCTGCAGCTGGCAGGTGAAAGGTCTGGAATATTTGACCCAATTATACAGTGGCCCTACACTTAAGTCCTTTTCTGAGCTGCAGGGGGAGTTTGCAATTCCACGCACTGATTTCTTTAAATATCTTCAATTGAGACACGCTTTACAGTCCCAGTCCAGAACTACCCCTCTTGGCCTGGTTGACCATACGATTGTGCAATCTATTATGAGGACAGCCAGTAGGAAGGGTATGATTTCTAAGGGGTACGCCATTATTACTGGAGCGCTCCAAGACTCGGCTACATTGCCGAGCCGGCGTAAATGGGAGGGGGACCTAGGACCATTAGATGGAGAGACTTGGGATCTGTCTTGTCTCTGCCCACCGGGTGTCAGCCTCCCAGAAACTCTCGCATCTTTATTTATTACATAGAGCTTATAAGACACCGGCTAAACTATATGATTGGGGCCTTCGGGACTCCCCCTTGTGCCCTAAATGTAAAAGAGACCACGGAGACCTTCTCCATAAGTTCTGGAAGTGCCCTAAACTGGTTCGCTATTGGACTGCGATTTTGGAGACTATTCATCAGGTGTTCAGAATTGTGATTCCCGCAAATCCGGTAATTTGCCTGCTGGGGGCCCTGGACAAGGAGTCCCTTACCCCAGCCATCCACACGGCAATACTCCGGTTGCTTTATGTAGCTCGTAAATTGATAGCCCAGATGTGGATCGCGCCCAAGGGTACCCAGCAGGCAACAGTGGATTGATCAGGTTAATAGGATGCTGATACGTGAGAAGCTGGCATACCAACATAGGAACACCCCCCAAAAGTTTTATAACCTATGGCAAGACTGGCTAGACCTACTAGGCCTGGCTACAAAATAGGTTGCTGCAGGGCTGACCTGACCTTGACCTCTGTCATGAGTTCTGAATATCCTGTCTAGAGTTTTTGTACACAACTGTTGGGGCATGATATTGAATGCGGATAGATGTGGGTGTTATGTACGATACTATCTCCATGTGTTCTGTTTCTAAGGGATCTCTGACTCTCTTTCCCTTCCCCTATTCTCAGTTTTTTTCTTTTTCTCTTTTATTTTGTCTCTTATAAAAAGAAAACGAACAGTTAGGTATTGTGAATGCACGAAAGACCTCTCCTCCTTTCATCTTGTGCATTGTGCAGATATCCTGTCTGCTGACACCCTGTTTATTTTGTTTCTTCACCAACGATTCGGTCTCACTTATTCCCATTTAATGTTCCTCCTTGTTTTGGTACCTATGTGAAGAATATGTTTGTTACTCAGATTTCATATTATGTGCGTTGGTACATTGTGTGGTCATTGTCATGGATGTCTCGTACCATTATGTTTTCTAATAAAAACTTTTTCTGATTAAAAAAAAAAAAACATTATTGGGTAGTATATCGGGGTACCTAGCGCTATAAAAACCTGGCGGTGAACCTAAAAAAAATACTAGCTACCTAGCGACACTAATGCAGCGATCAGAAAAATGATCGCTTAGTGACACTGGCAAAAGGGGGTGAAAGGGTTTACTCTAGGGGCAATCAGGGGGTTAAATCTTTATTGGGGGGTGATAGGGGGCTACCCTGGACCTAACACTAACTGCCCTGACAGTTTTTACTGTTACAACTGACACTGAATGCAGTGATCAGTAAAGAAATGATCAATGCAATCAGTGACACTGTGACTGGGGGGGGGAGGGGGGGGCGATCGGGGGGGGGGGGGGGGGTTTGTGTGCCTGTGTGTACCTACATGTCAGTGTAGTGTTGGTGCACACTTACTTTTAGTCTTCTCCTCGTAGTCCGGTCAAAAAGACCACCCCGAGGAGAATGACATCACTTCCTCCTTCCTGTGTAAACAATACACAGTGGGAGGAAGCTTCTCATTGGCCAGGAGCGATCCAGAGGGGGTGGCCAGAAACCAACGGCCATCCCCTCATCACGGATCGCTCCTGGAGCGAACCGGACCGCCGTATCCAGCGGGAGGGGGTCCGATCGGACCCCCCACCCGCTGGAAGGCAGGCACGTACATGTACGTGCTTGTGCCTGCCTGTGCCATTGCGATGACGTACAATGGCAATACGGCGGTCCTTAAGTGGTTAACAGGCACACATTTTTTAGGTTATGACTAAATTAAAGGTCACATCACAGGAGTTAATCATCCAGAAATCCTGAAAAATTCTTAGGGTTCTGAAATGTGTTATCAGTACTTTATATCTCCCAACACATAAATGCCCAGAAAAAAATTACACTAGAAGGCTAATAAAGCAGACCTATATTTAAAAAACAAAACAAAAAACAACAACATTTAATCCAGTTATATATTCTTCAATAATCCTTACATGTATTTTTAAAAGCTACATCAATCTGTTTGTAATTCTCTGCAGGAGTCAAACAAAAAGATGAAGGGACAGATGGTGGATATAAAAATGGAGAAAATCTGGCTAGCTAATACTACTTGTGATTAATCAGTCGCAATACATGTATGATGCCTATTAATGATATTTTGACAAAATGGGTGTTCAGGCCAAAATATTAATATGCATAATATACTTGTTCACACAGACTAAAGTACAGTCAATCTTGATTAGCATGATCAAAAATTCCAAGAGATTCTTAAAATGTACCCTTAAAGTGGGTAAAAAATAAAGTATTGCTCTTAAAAGGAGTCTTCTGCATATAGGAGCTATTGGTCTTATCAATAAACAATGCAAGGGAAAAGGGCTAAATATCAGGTGCAGTAACCCAAGGCAAACAATTGCAAGTCATAATACAATAGTGTTGCTTCAGCAGAATGAATTTTTATTAACTGCTATGAGTTCCTGCACTTACCATTTATCACTTTGCCCTTTGAACGGTTTAGAAAATAAGGCTGTATGTTAGTTGCATCTGCATTGTGCTCTTATCAATGTGGGTCTGTTTTTGCAAAGAAACAAATAGTATATGGATGTGTTGCCTTATGAGGAGTTGGTGAGTAATCTCCATTAGCAACTGGGAATATTTGTGTATATATTAGAATAAGCAACAAGGATTAGTGTGTATGAAATATTGATGTTGGTAAGGGGTTACCCTAGCTAGCTGTACACATAGGATAGGCTTTAGATTGAGAACCAAATTCATTCAACAGTTCCTTCTGATCTGCAGGAATGTTAGGTGTGTGTGTGTTATGGGAGATGCTCTGCTATTTACATGTCGTAAATTCAAATGCAAGTAAGAGATACCATCAGAGTTAAATACTGTAGTGGAGACTTGACTGGGCCAAATTCATTAGCTAGATAAAGGCCGTGTAGTCCCCTGTGTTAATCAACCCTTTATCCACTTCAAAGGGTGTTTGAAATGCTGAAAATATTTCTTTGATCTGTTCAGGAATGGACAATTTGCCCGGCTATGACCATGTATAGTTAAGTGCCCCATTCAAGAGAAGGGGTGATGACCTTCTCTTTAATTAATTTCTCTTCTAATTATCTCTCCAAGAGAGGAGGTGCTAGGGGCAGAGCTATGCTAAATTAAGGGGAAGGGGAAATTGTCCAATCTTGGAGGAGATACACCCAGAGGGAGGAGAGGGGTAACATCATTCCACCAATCAGGGGGACCCTGTTCAAGTCAATGAGAGATGGGCCTATATTAGTGTAAGGTACACACAGGAAAGAGAAGGAGTCATGACATGGGCCCACACATCATTACTGGTAAATATCAGGTCAGCTGCCAGCACTTACGGTATACCTGCTTGTCATATGTTTGTTTGTCTGCTGTTTTATTTTGATCTATTGAGGGTTTAACTACATAACTACATGTGCCTCCATCCCTAACTATATGATAAATTGAAACATATGAACAGAGAGGTAGTGCATAAAAACCAGAAAGAATATTAAAAAGTATTTATTAAATAGCCCCAATGACAGATCGTCAAACATTGTAATACATCACGTTTATACTTACAAAGATACATATGAGAAGACATATACATTGCAATCATAGCACGTGGGCATAGAAAACTCAGAGCTGGGTGCATAAAAACTGGATACACGATAGCAACTGTTACTATAAAATCCACATCCACAGGTGCAGTTTGACAGAAGAAATTTCAGCCTAATTTGCTTGATGTTCTTAAAACAGCCCTTGACCCCTAGCACCAGATGCAACATTGTGCACTAAGTAAAGGTATGTAGGGGAGTATATCAATTTTGGTGGGGGTTTTTACTTTTCTCCCCCGCTCCATTTCTTGTCATATAGAACATAAATACATATATCCTTTGTCAACCATTCAACCTTATTGTTTGTATACTTTTTGCACATATGTTTGATTGTATTTGATCCTGAGGAAGTTGAGCGTATTACCACGAAATGCGTCCATCAAATTAGGCTGCAATTTCTCGTGTCAAACTGCACCCTTACATAAGGGCTTCCAGGAATATTTGCTATCGTGTATCAAGTCCTTATACTTATCCTAAACATTCATGCAACCAGCTCTGAGTTTTATATTCCCATGCTCAGGTGCTATGATTGCTTTGTATATGTCTTATCATATGTATCTTTGTAATTATAAACATCATATATTACAAGGTTTTACAATCTGGCGTTGGGGCTATTTACTAAAAACATTTTACTATTATTTCTGTTTTTTATGCACTACCACCCTGTTCACATTTTTCAATTTACCAATTCTTAGTTGCACACCACATTCAAAGTCCCAAACCTCTTCTTTTCTTGTATTTCATTTTAGCATGCTTAAATGCCATTTAATCTTAATGCATTAGGGCATATGTGTTTGTATAAGCACCTCTCTAATTCCCACCCTAGTACCTGGGAAGTAGGTTGTTTTATTGGGTGTTTACGTAATAAATTTTTCCTATAAAGTCTGAAGAGTGACAGATAGTTTTTCAAAAATCACTTAATAGCATGAATGTCTTGACGTGACACATAAGTGAATAAAGTGCTTTAGGGTCTGTGTAGGCAGGCTTTTCATATCACTCCCCATGCAAAGTCAACAGGAGTGTATAAGCAGCTTGAAATGGGTTTAGTCAGATTATAATGAGGTCACATATATGTTAGGAGTTCAGTGCAGACCAACACATCTGCCAGTGAACTCGGAAAGATCTCAGAAATGTCTCAAACTGATCTGAAATGCAAAAAAGCAAGCTGCATCTGTCCATTGACAGAAGCCCAAAAAAGCCTGCTGATACACGGCTTTAGAGAGCTTCCTGAAGGTTTGTGCACACAGAGAGGCTGCAAATTATTTTTTTCTTTTTTCAGATAATCCTGCAATCTGTCTTTTTTCATTTTAACAGCTAGTACATGCAGTTGTTTTACTGTTAGGCTGATCTAAAATTGCAGATCTGTACTGTTTATCACATTTGGCCACTTGGAATAAAACCCCTATATACATATAATTAATAACCCCCTTTGTATTTTTATACTGTTCATGAGTGATCATAAGTCTCAATGACTTGATTCCAAAGAAATCAACATTGTGGTCCCCAAACAGGAGGATACCGCTTCATTGAACACTATAAAACTGGGGTTGGCATATTCTTGTTAATTAAATTATTTAAAATAAAAACTAATTAGACAAGTTAAACAAATAAGCTACAAACAAAAACAATAAAATAAAAATAATAAGACAAAGGGCTTTAGTATATATTTTTACAGAAGGGTTTAAAGTATATTTACTTTTAAGGATCCAACTCTATTAGTAACGCCTTTGTTTTCATCCGGCCTTCTAATTTGCTAAAGAACAGAGGTAATTGAAAAAAAAGAACAAAGTGTACTTTGAATGAAGGTACCATATTGCTAGGCATGCAAATATTCAGCTAAGCAAGCTGTAGAGATGCTAGATTACAATAACATAATAGAGAAACAGAAGCAGTATAGAAAGGTGAGCAGAGAAGCAGTTACAACAGAAGCATTTTCATTTGAGAGCCATTCAAGAAGATGCTTGGTTTTTGCAGAAGTTGTCAAATGTATCTTTACAGGTGCAAAATGTAAAAAACGTTGCCTGCAACCTAATTAGGCAGAAAATAAAAATCTTTATTACAAGTCTAATCTTTCATGTATATCAGGTATATTTTCTCCATGCCACAGAATCGTTTGATGTGAAAGTCTATTTAATACTTAATTTGGGTAGCAGAAATGAGAATGCACAGTGGTGCTTTAACACGTCTGAACTCTCTTGCATTACTAAGATCTCTGCATAAATATGACTTAAGACGTAATCTGTTATTTGCCAAAGTCCTAAAATTAGCTAATGCGATGCCATGCTCGTTACTAAGCTAGCGAAGCGTAGAGGTAAATTGTTTGAAAATGTAAGTAAAAAAACAGATCGCTTGGTCAATTACTGAAACTGAAGAAAATTCGTTACTGTAGATATTTGTTTGTGGTAAAAGAGTGTGAACCTTTGCCATCAATAACTTGTGTGTTTCCCTTGGGCAGCAATAACTGCAACTAAATGCTTCAGGTAACTGTGGAGATCAGCTTGAAGGAATTTTAGCCTATTACTTTTTACAGAACAGCTTCTACTCAGTGATACTGGTCTGCTTTTTTGCAGGAACGTCCTGCTTTAGGTCCTTCCACCACATTTCCATGGGATTAAAGTATTTATATTTTTTGTAGTGGGACATTTTGACTTCTTGTCCCATAAAAACAACAGGAACTGAAAGAAAATATTGAAAGGCTGAGTGTCATTTTCAAATGGTTACGGGACAACTAGAAAGGATGAATCTCGTAATGGATACAAAGCCAGCAAAAAAAAAAACATGATAGTGGATCTAAGCAAAACTACAGATAGTATGGGCTTTAGATACACTTTAAATTCAGGATTTTTGGACATTCCAAAACATTACCAATTAACTGCACCAAAAGAAGCACATAGGAATGCATTTCATGGCACCTGAAAAAGCCCTGGCCAGGAAAACATTTTGAAAAGTGGCTGGATAATCCAATTCTCACTGAAACAGAGACAGATGAGTATAAAACTAGAAGGGAGAGAGCAGTGTGATAGGAGCTTTGCTATAAGTGTAACTGAACCTTTGTTGCAATAATACTTAACTTTATTGTTCTTTAACCACTTCGTGACTTGCTCACATACATATACTGTGACGGGTTGGCAGCCCTGAGCAAACTGACGTATAGGTACGTTGGCTCCTTTAAGAGCCTTAGCAGGCCCATGCGCCTGCTGCACGGGCAGTGCCCTATCACAAAAATGGCCTGGTCATTAAGGGGACAAATCCTTCGGGGGGTTGCAGTGGTTAACTGTTTTGTGTTAGATTAACTTGTTTGTTTAGGATTAATGTCTCGCTGCATGACTCACTTTCTCTTAAGCTTCTGTTCTCAGACAATTCTTTGTGAAGTACATTATTTCATAGTTCCATCAATGATAGCAACCTATAGAAAAGAAAAGCAGGTTCGGACTGTGAAAATACCACCACTGGTGTTTCACAGATGGGATAAGGTTCTTATGCTGGCTTGCAATGCTTGCCTTTTGCCAAACACAATGATTTTTTATTCAAACCAAAGTGTTTGTATGGTTTCTTGTGTTCACAAAACATTCTTTCAATAGTCTTCTGACTTATCCATGTGGTCCTTCTCAGACTGAAGATGGGCAGCAATGTTATTTTTGGATACTAGTGGCTTTATCCTTGCAACCTAGCCATGAACACCATTGTTGAATGTTTTCTTGATGGTGGACACATGAACACTGACGACATAACTAATGCAATTGAAGCCTTTACTTTCCTAGACTTTGGTCTGAAGTTCCTTGGGACCTCTTGAAGTATTACATGCTGTGGTCTCGGTGGGGTTATTGTTAGTTGGTCACTCCTGGTGAGAGTAATAGGTTTCAAATTGTTCAATTTTTATATGATCTACCTGACACTGAACTGGTTGAGTACAAAACTCTGAAGAAATAGTATTTTAAAAATTTTCAGCCCAGTGTTCTTCAGAAATCCTTAAAAATGCCTTCCTAGATTCTAAGAACCTTGTTGTTAAGTTCAGACTTGAATAGTGAAGGCCCAGATTTCTGACCATTAAATAAGGCAGTGTCTGACAAACTCATACCTGATTATTAACCCATACCTAAAGCCAATTTTCTCTTTGAATTTACTTTTTTAAAAGGTACATACATGCCTTAGTGCATACTTTTTCTTGAAAAGGAAAGTATAAGTGTTGACTCCCACATTTAATAAGGTTCTCATGGTGTAGTTTAGGACTTGGGTAAAAAAAACAGTTCACCTTTAAGGTGATATAGGAATATTAAAAAATTCAAAGGGTTCACAAAAACATTAAAGCACCTCTGTTATTGTATGGAATGCATATTTAGGCTGTGGGTGTTCAATGAAACAAAATAAAATATAGCAATAAAATCATAATAAATTAAACATTATAGTAGAATTCCAGACAAATGCCTTTTCTTTTGTTTGGAGGAAAGTGAATTTTTTATTACTCTTTACATTTTTTTAGCGGGCTCCATCTTTTTCAAATAAACAATATTCCCACAAATGGCTACCTAAATGTACAGACTACTACTCTTTTTATGTTAGGTCTTGTTTACACGAAAAACACAATTTAATGCATTGCAAGCATTTTGATATGTTGAGGCACACTGCATTAGGCAGATCATTCAAAATAATTAGTTGTCACGGAAACTCAACCTGAGCAAAAATAGGTCTTGCACAATTGTTTTCAGCCCAGAGCAATGCAACCCACACAGAGCATATGCATCTTCGAGTTACAGAGCACTGTAGATTTGCATTGGGGGTGTGATTAATTTTGTACTGCAATGCACCACAGCACAAATTTCTCTTAGACTCAGACTCTACAATGTACAAAAGTGCAGAGTGTTTATAATCTGTGGGGGAAAACTTGGATAGATACAAAAGAGAACACATGGCACCAGAAGGCTATAGAGGGAATTTATGTGTATAAAGTAATAGCTGTCTTTTCCAGGTCATAATTTAGTTCAGTATCAAACTTGATAGACTCAATTTGCAAAGCTTTCACAATTATAATTCTCAGCCATGTGACTCATTTTCAACAATAAATATCCGAGTCCTGGGCTTATGATTTCAGTCATAAGTCATACAAATTATACAGCATACAATTTTTCTGCTTAATTTCCATTGATATTGGGGTTTAAATGTATAAAAAAAAATACAAATTTGAATTGTATTATTTTTCTATTTTGTTTCAAACATTTTTGATGAAGGGGCAAATGTGGCTTCCGAATTGCATTGGCTGTTAAGTTTAATAAGTTTGGAATAAAATATCTTTTTTAGACTTCAACATTTTGGTGTGGTACTTCAAGCGTCTGGTCCAACTATTTTAAAATAAATATATGGGCTGCCATTGCTGATATCTGTAAAATGACAATAGACCCTCTGGTGTTAATGATTTATCTTAGATTGTAAGCTCTAACAAGCAGGGCCCTATGATTCCTCTTGTAACAAATTGTAATGTAACTGTAATGTCTTCCCTCATGTTGTAAAGCGCTGCGCAAACTGTTGGCGCTATATAAAACCTATATAATAATAATAAATGCTGACTTTTCTTTGACTTCACTTGTTCTGCACATGTTCTAGCTCTAGTCTGAAAGGACTGAACCTAGAGACAGCCATAAAACTTGAATTTTCAGAAGGAGGTCAGATTTGGTAGCCTATGCTCCCCATCTTATGGCAAGTATACTTTTAAGCACAAACAGGCATTAAAGTGAGTGTATATATATATATATATATATATATATATATATATATATATATCTCAATCACAGTTGTAAATTACTGATGCCTCCGTATAATTGTTTTACATGAATATAGCATAGGCCAGACTGTCAGCAGCCCTAAGTATAAGGAAACTTGTACTTAAAGAGACAGGCAGGTAGGCATCAGTTTTCTAAATCATTGACCTGAAAGAAACTTGAAGTAAATCAGCCATTAAACCACACAATTCTACATACTTGTTTCAAATGTGTAACTAAAAGTACTGAAGTCCGACATCAGCATTACAACCATAAAGCTAACATTTTTTAGACTGAGAAATCAGCAATGGCAGCTCATATTCTATTTTTCCTTAAAATATAATTCCCCAGTTTTGAACGAAAAAATAAATACAAGTGGCAAGTATTAATAAAAAAAAATATCTATTCATAAAACAATGAGCTAAGAGAAAATCTGATCAAAATTTTTACACACATCATCAGTTATTTAGCCTAGTGGATCTTTTAGATTTCCTTCTATGGAGAGTATAGTCATTGTATGACTGTTGCTTTATGACATGAATTAAAAGTGCTCAACATTCCAAGATGCTCATTGAATGCAAAGAGCCATAGCCATCCCTCTGTTGGAAGAATTGGAGCTGAACAAAGTAGAAAAGAGCTGGTTTGAAAGAAACATTGGTTGGCAGGTTTTGTTTCCTCTTTGAATAGCATTTCTAGTTTCCAACCCACTAATTAGCACTGATAAAGGATGTGCATCATCTCTGAAACAAGAATGCTTTGGTTTTCATGTTTGAAGAAGAACTCCCACTTTTCCTCCACAAAACAGATGCATTGTGCATGTGAATAACAACCTGTCAGTTTGTGTGTAACTTACCCTCTTTAGCTGGACACAGCAGGTTTCTGTGTCTGTGATGTCATTCCTCCTCCTGGCTGAATTTTGTAAGCTATCTGATTTTCAGTTTCCTTCCTTTTCCAGTCCTGATACTACATGTCCCATGATCCTTTGAGCCTCTTTAGCTCCAGAACGGGTTATGGGAGTTGATTTGGATGGGTCCTAGGGTTACTGTGTGTGTTTCTGGGCCCTCAAGCAGGTGGTGAAAGGTCTAAATGTGTCATGCCTCCTCCTGTGTCATTTCTGTCTTGCAACATGGCAAAGAATGACATAATGCAAGACTATGGAGGATGGGAGGTTATTATGAGGTGTTTCCTTGTGCAACTTCACAGAGAGCAGGGCTCTGGGGGGATGGAGGCTGAAGGGTTGGACTCTCTCTGTTTACACTGGTCGGCATATTTAACTGGGCAGGGTTGAATTCTAATTGTGATCCATTTAATCCTGCCCATCAGCAGCACAGCTAGCTGTCAGAACAGTGTATGAAAGTGTTTCCTTCTTGAATAATGCTGTGATCTGTGAGGTGGGACTTGGGAAGTTTTGACTCTTCCTGTAGGTGTGACTGGGCGGGATTTAATACTAATTAGGATGTATTCAATCCCACTTACCATCAGAGCTGTGAATCATTTGCAGAGTTTGAAAGACTACAAAGGGGAATGTTACAGACTCTAGCTGCTGCAGGAAGAGGCTGTGGAAGAGACAGAGTCTATCAACAGGCTATATAGAGTGTCACATGATACAAAGCCACAACTAAACCCAGAATATCAAGGGACCTGCAGACAACAGAGCAACATGGTACAGAGGTATGATCCATGCTGAGATTGATAATTCCATTCAGTTTTAGTGAAAAGAAAGTTGAAGTTCAGCTTTAAGCATATAGGATCTTATCAGGCATATCTCCTCCTTTTATCTTGACATTTTCAAAATTGGGATCTACTCCAAGAGCACCAAGTGAGGGAAAATCCCCCTTACAGGGTCATTAAGAGCAAAAACAACTTGACAGGAGATCTAACTTTTCCCCCCCAATATCCAAAACTGAAAGAAAAAAAAAATCATCTGGAGTTTAACTTTGAAATGAACAAATATTACAAAATATTTGTGTGCGTGTATATCTATATCTATATATATGTAGCACACTTGTCCTAAACAGGATGCAAATACATTTAGCTGTGCTAGGTGGTAATTCGCCTGGCTAATTTGCAGTCTTTTGATCAAATGGGTTTCTCCTAAGCCTGGTTTTAGCTGTGGTTTCTCCCTTTTGTCAATAGGTGGCAAGGTTACCTTTGGCATTAGTATGATGAGTTGCAGTGAATTCAGGTTATGGGTGTGTATACTTTTCTGAGCCAATCAGTAGGAGTTGCTTTGGCTGCTGAGGATACTTATTCGAAGGAGGTCAGATGATCTGGGTCTTTCCACCCAGACCGATGTGTGAGAAACTGCTGCTGCACTGTAGGCCTGAAGGCTGAGGCCTAGCCAGAGAAAGCCTTGTCAATGCCTGGGTGCATGGGAGAGAAGAGTCAATACCTCTTGTTGCCTGTGGCATGCTGAGAGGGAAGGCGTTCTGAGGAAGTACCAGAAGAGACGCTTCATAAGCTGGGGACTATGAAGTGGCTGGGAAAGCTTCAGGTTGAGAACTCATATGAGGAAATTCAGTGAGAGTTGAGTTTGTTGCTATAGGAGACAGCTGTTGCTACAAGGTACAGATCGCTGGATACAGCTTAGAGGCACTTTTTCTGTACTTCTATCTGCCTTTGCCTAAATTTTTGTCTAAGGAGTCTGCTAATCTGCTATTGCATTTGACTATGGGGTGTCCTGCGCCCTACTTCTCTCTCCTACAGTTTTCCTGTTAAGAGAAATAAACTTCTCTTTGTTTATTTCTAAAAGTGAATGGAGCCCATATTTCTAGCTTGCACATCACCCACCATACCTAGTAACAAGCACCCTGAGAAGGAATGTCGGCCATCCCTGTGTCTGGGGGTCACCTCATATAATATGAGGTCACCACCCAGCCTCTGTAGGTTGGGGGGGGGGGGGGAACTACACATATATACACTATATCGTCAAAAGTATTGGGATGCCTGCCTTTACACGCGCATGAACTTTAATGGCATCCCAGTCTTAGTCCTTAGGTTTGATAATTGAGTTGGCCCACCCTTTGCAGCTACATTGAGGGAAAAAAAGTATTTGATCCCCTGCTGATTTTATACGTTTGCCCACTGACAAAGAAATGATCAGTCTAATTTTAATGGTAGGTTTATTTTAACAGTGGTAAAAAGAAGTGTGGGGAGGGAGGGGAGTTGTAATTGTGCAGATGAAAGTAGTGATAAATTATCAAAAAAGCAGCTTGCAATCACATAACAGAACAAATTGTGTAAAATACATATAAAAACAACAATTGCCACGCTAAGTGAGTAGTGATAAATACATATGAAATATAAGTGACAATGATCAGTCTGTAAAGGTGTCCATATAGAAAGAAATGGTTGCAAACGTGTCCAAAAATGATGGAAAACCATACACCCAAGTGCACCTTCCACCATGATAGTACAAGATGTGCCCTTACCGGATTGTCTAGACTCCACGTTATTTAGGAGCCTAGTCTAAGCCCAATACACTATCAGATTTTCTGCTGATTTTTTCCTTCAGATTTACCAAAACCATATAATATGAGGTCAAACCTTGGGAGTTTCAATTTGTATGCAATCAGGCAGGCCCTTGCACTACATGGTTTTGGTAAATCTGAAGGAAAAAAATCAGCAGGAAATCTGATAGTGTGTATGGGGCTTGGATGGATGGACATGGATTCACATATAATCAAGGATCCATCCACTGGGTATGAAGGAGAACAACATCACAGCCGACAGTGCTGGTTTTTCACTCTCTCTCAGAAGTTATGCACAAAAGGCAAAAAGTTGCCACAGTGTAAAACTGTGGTGGTTTTATTGAAAAAATGCTATTAAAAGTTACCACGTGAATAAAAGTTCCTACATAAAAATCTGCAGATCAGGATCAAAGTAGTGTGGTATGATTGGACATAGACTACACCTGTTATTTTAACAGTGAGACAGAACAACAAGAAAAATCCAGAAAAACATATTTCAAAAAAGTTACAAATTGATTTGCATTTTAATGAGCGAAATAAGTATTTGACCCCTTCGCAAAACATAACTTAGTATTTGGTGGCAAAACCGTTGTTGGTAATCACAAAGGTCAGACATTTTTATAGTTGGTCATAAGGTTTGCACACATCTTAGGAAGGATTTTGTCCCATTCCTCTTTGCAGATCCTCTCCAAGTTCATTAAGGCTTTGAAGTTGACATTTGGTAACACAAATCTTCAGCTGCCTCCACATATTTTCTATAGGATTAAGTTCTGGAGACTGGCTAGGCCAGTCTTAGAACTTAATGTGCTTCTTCTTGAGCCACTCCTTTGTTGCCTCAAAGCCTTAATGACTTGGAGAGACCTGTTTTGCATAGGGTAAAATGCTTAAGTCACTCATTAAAATGCAAATCAATTTATAACTTTTTTTTAAATGCATATGTGATGAACCCTTGTCCTCAACAGGACTATGTCAGCTATAAATGCTTCCTTTGTGCAGAACCAGCACTATCCAAGACCCTTTAGCCTACTCAGTCAACAGCCGTAGCTCAGCTTAGGGTGAAAAACATCAAAACTCTCTTTAATTAAGCACATGTTACCATATATATACAACTCAGGGGCTGCTGGATGAGTCCCCTCCCTCCACCTAGACATCCAATAAAACAATGGAATACAACCACACCCCAAACTATCCCAGCAAAGAGTCCACAACAGCATGAGGCAACAAACAATATATGCAATATTCCAGTGCGGTTGTAATGTGAGTCCGACTAGTACATATCATAGTGGGGTTCTCAATCACCCTGTGCCTCTAATGGACACATGGTGATTTACACATATCAGGGGCCTGGGGAAGCTGTACACGGAGTTTCCAAAGCTCTCCAAGGTAAGCTGAGTTGCACCAACCCCCCACCCAAAGTGACTCCCGTCAAACATCTTCCCTTTTGGCAGGAGACTAACACAGGAGGAGACCCCAGACAGGTTGACTCTGAAGTTAGTAATTTCAGTCCCCCAATGCCAGTAGCCAAACAGTACCCTAAATAAATTGTCCCAAACATAGCATTACTCACCCAGCCAACCTCTGCCTCTCTCAGAGAACATGCCCGTTGCTTGGGAGAAACATGGACTGGCCCTTCTCCCTTGAGTCCTTTAGCCGCTGGAGAAAAGACAGGGTGACTGGGCTCACTCCAACATGCTGTTGTGGATCTGGGTCGACTGCCCAGCATCCCTGAGGTATACAAGTGGAGACTGAAGTCCCATCCACTTTTGGTAGGTGAAAATCCCCCAGTGCTTGCAAAGCATGGCTGATATCCTCCTGTCTCAGTGCCACACCAATTTTTGGGGTTGTATCAGTGGAGACCCAAGTCCCATCCACTACCACAGGAACTCCCTCTTCTGTTAGTTTAGGTCAGAGGTCAGAAGCACTCTGCCCTGTTGCCAGCTCTTCTGCTGGGTTGCTGTGTGTGGAAACCACAGTCCCATCCACCGATATCAGCTCAAGCTGCAGTTGCGTGTAGAGGCCAGTAGCATTCTGCCCTGTTAGCACTTCAGCTGAGGACCCCACATCATCCACTCAGGCTAACTGTTGGGGAGTGACCACCACCTTCTCACCATGGGCCCCTGGAACTGCTGCAGGTGGAGGGCAGAGGTCTTGGACCCTCTGTCCGGTGGCCAGCTCTTCAGCTGGAGGAGCCTTTTGTAACTCCACAGATACTGCTGTTCGTGCTGGGCAGAGCTCAGTGAAGTTTGGCCCTGATACCAACTCTTCTGCTGAAACCTCACCAGGTTGTTCTTCCTGAGCAGATCAGTCTATCAAATGCCCAATCTCTATAACTGGTGTCTGGGGATAGAGATTCACCATCTCCTGTCCGTAGAATGAAGAAGAGGTTACTGGTGCTGGGCAGAGCTCAGTGCTATCTGGTCTTGATCCCAGCTCTCCTGCTGGGTTGGTGGCACCATTCTGGGGTACCATCTGCTCCTGGGAAGGGGAGCCAGCTCATCCATCTCCCTTAATCTCATCTGGCTGCAGGGACGACACGTCTCTGGTACTGTCTTCCAGGTACATGGATCTTTGCTGAGGAGGAAAGATTGCTTTCTCCACCCTGGCCAACTGTTGGGAAGTGAGGACAAACACCTTCTTTCCCTTCTCCCCCTGAATCTTAATCTGCTGCTGGGAAGTAACCATCTCCTTCTCACCCTAGGCCTCCAGAACCAACGCAAGTGTGGGGCAGAGGTCTTGGACCCTCTGTCCAGTTGTCAGTGCTTCAGCTGCAGAAGTTTCTGGTAACCCTACAGATGCTGCTGGCAGAAAATCCCATGTCTCTGCCAGTATTGTGGGAGAAAGGGCAACTGCCTCTTCTCTCAGGAATGCTGAAGAGGCTGTTGGTGCTGGGCAGAGGTTAGCAGAGCTCTGCCCTGTTGTCAGCACTTCAGCTTTGGAGATGGCAATCTCTGGAGTTTCCACTGCCAATTCTATGGCATGCTGCTGAATGTGTTCTAGCAGTTTTCTGAATGCCCTTTCCAGATACTGTTCCTTCCTTAGCAAATAGTCCAGATCAGGTTTAAGCTCTCAGACCCCTGCAAGACCGAGCATAGCCTCTCTGTATTCTCGCTGGTCTTCAAAAGGTATGTTTCCCCTTCATCACCAAACACAAAACAATCTATAAGGCTCTCCCATGGCAATCCAGGGCCGCCAAAGTCATATCTCTCCGGAGAACATTCTGTTGTCTTCCCCTGCTCGGCGTGCCATTGCAGAGTCCAATACCAATTGTCCAGCTCTATTTCCTGCTGGACCAGCCTGTTCAACTCAGCCACCCATTGATCCTGGGGCTGCTCTCCCAGGAATGCCATCCGTAACTCTTGTTGTTCACTGGCCTGTTGCCTGGATTCAGGGAGGGGTAAACTGTCCAATAACAATAGACACATGGGTCAGGTGTATTCAAACTTATCAGTAAACAGTCTTATCAGCAGGGAGGGGCTGCTGGAGGACTCCCCCCCCCCCCCACCTAGACATCCATCCCATAATATACTTTTGTTCCAAGGCAGACAGACCCAACAAAACAATGGCATACAACCAAACAATCCCAGCAAAGACTTCACAACAGCATGAGGCAACACACAATATATACAACATTCCAGTGTGGCTGTACAGTGAGTCTGACTCTAGCACAGATCATAGTGGGGTTCTCGGTCACCCTGTGTCCCTAACAGACACAGGGTGATTTACACATAGGATGGGGCCAGGGAAGCTGGATACAGGGTTTCCAGAGCTCTCCAAGGTAAGCTGAGTTGCACCAACCCCTCACCCAAAGTGACTCCCATCACAGCATATTTCTGGGTTATTCTGTCTCTCACTGTTAAAATAAACCTACCATTAAAATTATAGACTGATCATTTCTTTGTCAATGGGCAAACATACAAAATCAGCAGGGGATCACATACCTTTTTCCCCTCACTGTAGATGCAAAGGGTGGGCTAACTTAATATTGAATCCTACGGACTAAGACTGGGATGCGCACTTCTTTGCTACTAAATTGACAGAAAAAAAAAGTTGAAGCCCCACAACACCTTTTTGTCCCTCTAATCTTTTTTTTAAGCTGGACTGAAGAAAAAGTAACCCTTGCAGCTGGGTCCTTTCCACGCTGCTCATTCTCTCTAGAGGGATAACAAAAAGGTTAACACTTACCTTATTCATTGCTCCTGCAGGCTTTTTCTTTTGGTAGACCGATCCCCATAGCAGCACCTCTTCACTGGCCAATTGGTTGCAACTAGTAAATTCCCTCAAATCCATTTTACACTGGTGCCATCTGTTTTAATTAGCAGGGGATCTATCCACTGACTAGAGTAGAATGGGTAGATTACAGGTCTGTGTCCACCCAGTTTATGCAGAGTGGACATGGACAGAGCCCATTCCGCTGTCTATTTAAACCCAACTACCTGCAATTCGATTAATCTACGTGGAGGAAAACAGATCCCCTTCTGTTTGATTTTAGCAGATCGATCAGATACAAGTCTGTTTACACATGTCGGTCCATAGGGGTGAATGGACAGTCCGATCAGGTCCCCCTAAAAAACTGACAGGTGGACCTGATCAGAATGGTCATGTGAAAGGGGTCATATTCATCTTCCTCTAGACATGAGTAAATGAGTGGAGAGGGCCCTACTGCAAGAGTAACTTTCTCTAGCGTGAAAGAAAGAGCACGGGTTGTGAAGGTGCACTGCGCATAGGGTTTTAGAATACATCTTCTTCAGAAACAGAGGCATCCACATGGGTTTGGGCACTTGCAACTCCCCAGAGAATTAAGTTCTCCCATGTGCAGTTTAGATGCTTTCTCCCTGTTTAATCCTCCCAAAAAACATCAGGTGATGCAAAGCATCAAAATAACTGTTCCATTTTGACAGACAGATTGTGTATACTGTGCCCAACCCTGCCTGTTGGATGTCAATCAAAATCTGGGGACAAGCCCAACATACATGATTAACATATGTAGTGCCAGATTGCCCATAATGTGGTGGAGGGGCTTCAGGCTATGAAAATATTAACAGGGAAAGTACCCGAAATTCTAGGTAAGCCCAGGTTCACAATCTGCTCATCCTCAAAAGGATAATTTCCCAAAGACAGCAAATGCTAGATGATTCTCACGAGCATGATTTCACTCATCTCCAATCAAAAGTCTTAAATGTAATACTGATTGAATATCTGCTATATATAGGCAATTTAAGGAAGACATGATTTGTACTTTGGGGTTTATAAAGGTATGAACTAAGCAACTAATTTAGAAATTTTAAACTGAACAAGAGAAGGCCTAATTATTTTATATTTACATATTGGAAAACAAAAAGTTAGATGTAGAATCTACTGGTTTAAAATGTGCATAATGATTGATTTACATATCAAACGAAGTACTTAAATACAGTCATGCATGTAGTTATTGAAGCATGCAGTTTAACAGAAGCTTTTATACAAGAGTTGGATTTTAGTTAACTTGTTATGGCCCATAGTGATAGTTTTAATGCCATACCACATCACTTGCTTCTACAGATAGCACAAATCAAGATTTAGCAGTAGTGCCGCTATGTTTTACTAGGTTACTATTTCACTTACATTAATTAATGTGATAGAAATATATTTTATTAATGGTCAGGGAGCATATTCTAGAAAAAAATGTACAATGCTAAAGGTAAATATTGAGAATATTATGGTCTTTGATAAAAAAAAAAAAAAAACATTGCCTACATAGCAGGCATAGAAAGTGTATGGACCTCCTCCAGCTGCAATACCAGGTTTTAGCAGGCTATGCTATATCAGCTTGCACAAAAGCATCATAAGAAAGTATCAGGACATGCTTACTGCTAAATGTATCACAAAATGGAGAGAAAATACAACTTTCTTCTAGAGGCCATCTTACTGAAATATAAACTTATCTCTTCCGGACAAGGTACTTACAGATAAACGACAATCAAATAGCTTAAAAAAACCCTGTGTTTTTGGGGCACCCCTAGAATGCATGAATCATGTTACACTGTTTCCATTTGTGTAGCATAATATCAGTGTATATGGAGTCCCCGAGAGCCTTCACGCATTCTGCAGGTCTATCCCACTTCTTCAGGCGTGAATAATCTAGTAATTACAAAAAAGAGAATACATTTCCAATATGTACAATATACACATCATATCTGAACAAACTGTATTATAAAGTATGCAATCATTTTACTGACTGAAATCAGGCCTTTCCCTACCAAAAATCCCCTCACATGGATACTATGATACACAAATGGAAATGGTGTAACATGATATTTGTAGTCTACGGGTGCTCCAAAACTCAGATATTTTTAAATCTGTTTGTCTGTTATGAGTGAGTACCTTAAAAGTCCATGGTGTTTAGTAGATCAGCTTGTTATTTCTTTAAGGCCGACAAACACTTTGATAAACTAAACCAATATTAAAAAATAAAATTAAATTAAAAGAATATAAGCAAGCTAATTGTATTTTTTAAATGACAATCCACTTCCTAAACGCCAAGTAAATAATCTTGGCAGCCATGACTGGGGCATGGCGGGAATTAGAGATACAACTACAGTATTGTGTACTTGCAAGATTAGGCATTGAGAGGGTTTTTCAATTTTGATACCTGCTCTCCATAATCTCATACACAATAATGCATTCTGAAAGAAGTCTACAGCTGATGGGAAAGGGACCAATTAATTAACTGTAAAAAACAGACAAGTGAAAGAGCTTGTATTACCTTTTTCGTGCCCTTGATCTGTTCCGCAAACAATTACAAATACATATTTTGATTTTTGAAACAGAAGAATTGTAAGACATTATATATCTTTTTTTATCTATTAAATGTTCATGTTAGGAAAGTCTTTGGGCTGGTGACTGAGCCAGTAGTACATCAATGGATTTGGTGAGCTGGTGCTTTGAAAGCTAGTAGAAATGTACCCCCCCAACAACAAAAGCAGCCTTAAGCATATTGTGTCTAAACCAACTGCTAACTGTACTGGTATTGTTTGGAATGTTAGGGACCCCTTAAAAACCTGCCCAGATTCAATGTGTAAAAAGTCCAATACTTTGTAACATCAACAAAAAACGAATTTCACAGCTGACTGCAATATATTCTTCTGCACTATTTTGATTCTTTGGAATTGCTTGGAATTAGTGGTTCTGCATTAGGACTAAAAGTAAATACCCTTCTCCAATTAAATCAATATACAGAAACTCTGTCACCAGAACAAACACTATATTTTGAAACGGTTTGCTGTTCTCACTCCCCTCCCCATCCTGGTCTTCCTTGCAGCAATTAAGCTGCTGTTTGTGCCCTCCTTAGGCCGTTTGTTCAAATGTATGATATACATGCAGCAAGCATAGCTTCCCAGTGATTGCCCTGCATTCATTTGGACACTGATCAGCAACCTGTGAGCTTACAAGGAGCAATAAAGGGAAAAGGCTGGGCCAGCACCAACACATAAGGCTGCTGCATTTAAACAAAGATCTGTTGATGGGGTACCAAGACCTGGTGATGTGAATACATTTCAGGTGGATCCCCTGCATATAACCTCAGCTGCCATTAGACAGAGATGTAGGGGCCAAAGAAGGAATAGCAGAAGGCTGGTTGAAAGTGAAGAATTCAATAAAGTCCAAAAAGAAACTGCACTCATCACAGTACTTGACTTTGTAATGATGGATGTTTTAAGTGTATGTTACAGGTGGTGTCATACCAGAACCACATGCAAAGATAGTCACCAGCACTCCAAACTGATGCATTTCACATGTTTAATGCGAAAACAGCGACAGATAAGGCATAAGAAAATGATGTTTCTGGGCCTTGTAGGGTCTCTCGCTCAAGGCAACATAGTGATACTACTTCATTTGCAACACATCTATTTGGAGTGCTGGTGACTGAGTCTTTGCTGTAAAGAATCCAACTAATTCACCAGCGCTACTCTCAGGGGGCAATATTCTTTATAAAGCACTCTTAAATGTCCAATTATAAACATGTTGCTTGCTGTGGTGACAGGGTTTCTTTAATTGATTATTAAAAAGTAATAATGAGAGTAATGGTTTTTGGGCTACAACAGTAATTTTACAATTACAAGTTCCAAAAGGCATGGAATATGGAATCTGACAATGCAGGTCTGAAAGAAACGACAAAGGAAATCTTATATGATGACTGTTCACTTTTTGGTTGAATTGGCAGGCCTCATAAGGTTTCATTCTTTGCTAGGAAAAATTATTTGTATTATGCTATTTAGCAAAGCCAACCTTGAACCCTGTAGCTCTTAATGGATAATAATTAAAACAATGTATTCACAAACAAAAAAACAGAGTTTAAAGACATAGTATCTAGAAAATGTAATGAATTAAGTTCTGAAAAGAGTGAGGAAGGTTTAAACCCCTATCAAGTTACCTTTGCCAGTATATATTCTGTAGGGGAGATTTCACTCAAACTTTTCTCAGAGAATCATAACAGCAAATAAGGGGCACAGTGATGAGAGTTACCATCTTAGGCACATGAAACTTCTCCCCATTGGTAGATTTCCCCTTGCTCTGTTGACAACTTTAACATTTTGGATTTTTCCTCACTTGGTCACCAGGACAAATAGAGGGATGAATCTCCCCAGAGGGGACACAGAATGCAGTAGACATGACACACATACACATCATATAAAATGTATAAAACAAATGAAAAAAAATACAATGTATACATTATTTATACAGTTAAAGATATGAGGGAAAGCTCCTGATGGGAAACCAGCATGCCAGACCACATCCCCAGACATAATTTGTGCCAATCTGGATCTGATATTGCCTCTGAGAAACCATCATCCCTGAACGGGAAAGCTCATCGGACCACTTTAAATGATTAAGAAACTTATATGGGTAGTTATTCTTTGCTTTTTGGTTTTATAATATGCATAGATCTGTGATGTTTTTGCTTAATATGACTCAATATTTCTAAAGTATTTATGTTGCGGCTATTAAATATATGTGGGTTTCTGATATAGTGTTGTAGATAAAGAAACAGGTCAGTGTCATGCGTTCATTTATATTAGAGTACAGTGCCCAGGTTTTGGTTAAACAAAAAGCAATAAAAACATAATAGAGGGCCCAACCCTTCTCAACTCTATCTAAAACAAAACATGCCTTTACATACACTTAAAAAAAAAAAAAAATTGTTCATACCTGACTGATCTGTCCTTTCCCTAATATTTGTCTGACTTGCCCCCATGTGAACAAGTTTTAATATTTGAGCTAAAATGAACACAACACTCATACAAGTATTTAAATGCTATAGACTGTCGATGGAAAAACACACAGCAAAATATATTTCTATAAATTACATTTTTCAGAAATGTCAATTTCCTGTCCAGCTACACCAAATACCAAATATGGGCCTTCTGAAACCCCAGAAAATATCCAAAACCTCTAGTAGATCATACCAAATCAAAGCCAAAAACACAAATGCTATTTTAGGACAACTATAAACAGATTTAAAATAAATATAAATACAAAAAATACAGAAGAAATACAAAATGATTACACCAGCCATGTCCCTTTTACAAGCCTTCAGACCCCTTTAACACAGGAGTCATCTGTTCAGTCATGTTTATGCATAGAAATAACATATTTAGTTTACATCAGTATTTATATCTGTTCTCAGTTCAGTTTAGTTCATATCTGTGATGTCAATGGGTGACCCTGCCCCCTTATGACATGATTGCCCAAATATGGACATGTATGATCAACGATGTCACTGGACGACGTTGTTTATCCCTTTAGGCTTTTTAAGCGATCAAGGGAAATGGAGTGTCAGTTGGCAGGGGGCAAGCGATGGAGTGGTCAGATGTTGGCATTATTTTCCCCCTGCGCAGGTGGGCAGTAGTTGCTCATCGTGGCTGATGGATGGATGTACATCAGGAGACATTCATTTATTTTTTAAATAAAGGACTTGTGAAAAACTCTTTGTGTGTTTTTATTTAACACTGACAATTTTTTGTACCCCATGCTCATTTGCATAGGGGGTGCTGGTATC
Source organism: Lithobates pipiens (assembly GCF_037356315.1). Classification (NCBI taxonomy): domain Eukaryota; kingdom Metazoa; phylum Chordata; class Amphibia; order Anura; family Ranidae; genus Lithobates; species Lithobates pipiens. The sequence goes on along the minus strand of NW_027507791.1, from coordinate 153,037,357 downwards.
TGGGGTCCCCCTTGTTAAAGTGGGCTTTCAGATTCAGATATGTCACCTCTTACAACCCCACAACCACCAGGCCAGGATTGTGGGGAAGAGGCTCTTCTCCTCATCAACATTCAGACAAGGTGCTTTGCCACATGCCCCCAATGTTGTGGGCATATGGCCTGTATAATGAGAAGGAGGCACATACTTGTCGTCGTCCCCTCCCCCCACACACACTTTCCTGGCCTGCCAGTCTGCATGCTTGGATAAGGGCCTTTTATGAATTTAGGGGGGAAATTATTGCAATTTTTTTTTTTTTGGAGTGACATACCCCCAAAAATGTATACAAGGGCCTGATATGGATTGGGGGGCGCCCACACACCATTTTTTTTATGTTGGCACTTTTACTGACAGCAGAGATTATGCAATGGCATGCTAAATGTAATAATAATTAAAAAACAGTCAATTATGCAAACATCATAGATTTTCTAATTTTCTTCTGGCAATCTGGGAATATTAGAAGGCTAAATAAGACATTTATTCATTAATACATTTTCACACACATACTGATAGAAATGACCATTCACTCAATGGAAAATTATAAATTAACATATCTATAATTAATCACCAGTGATAAGATCTGCATGCCAAGGACATATAAAAGAAACACATCTTTTGAGATTCATGGCTTCTTGGTTTTCTCTTCTGAATGACATGATCTTTGCTTTCATATTTGACATTAATTCTAAGGGCACACCAGATGTTGCGCTGCAGCACATCAGCTACTGTGCAGTGCAATCGGACTGAGCTCAGCACAGTGATGAAGTGCTGAGCTTGGCAGATTGCACTGCTTCCTTCTTTTTTTTTTTTTTAAACAGGGTGCAAGTCACATGCAGAAAAAAAGTACTGCATGTGAACCAGGCACCCTTGGAGAAAAGGTATTTTGCCTTGTCCATGCAGTGGGACTGCACTGGAATAGCTGCCTTTGCAGTTCTACTGCATCTGGTTTACCCACTTCCATACCGGGCCTATTCTGGCACTCCTCTCCTACATGTAGAAATCCTAATTTTTTTGCTAGAAAATTAGAACCCCCAAACATTATATATTTTTTTTTTTTTAGCAGAGACCCTAGGAAATAAAATGGTGGTAGTTGAAACTTTTTATGTCACATTAAAAATTGGTACTTAAAAATCTCCCTAGGCAATGCTTTAAAAAAAATATATATATTATACTTTCATTTTTACACTTTCACTTTATTTATTTTTTATCACTTTATTCCTATTACAAGTAATGTAAACATCCTTGTAACCAGGAATGGTGAGTGACAGGTCCTCTTTATGAAGAGATATGGGGTCTAAAAAAAAAAAAAAAAAAAAAAAAGAAAGAAAGAATGATCTCTTCCTTTCCAGCCGAGTTCTCAGCTTTGTTTACTTCCAACAGCCGGACGAGATGGCATAACATCACGCTCGGGCCGCCGAAGGTCGTGGAGATGACTGGAGACCATCTGGTCACCGGAAAGCTCTATGATCAAGATCCAGTGGCAGCGGATTCTTTCTCCGGTACGCCGAGCGTATGGGCGAGCCCGGAGAAGCACTGGAGAGCGGTGGGGGGGAAGATATCCATATCCCCTCCCATCGCCTGTAAGAACGATCAAGCGACTAAACTGCCGCTATGATTGTTCTTACGTTGCATAGAATTGCCTGCTGAAAAAGATGATATCTGAATGATGCCTGTAGCTGTAGGCATCATTCAGATATCCCCACTCAAAGTCAATGATGTCACATGACGTGATTGGGCTGGCAGTGGTTAAACCAGCCCTTAGGATTCAGTACTTAATACTGTGTTTAGACTAAGAACTAACTATATGTCTGATAAAAATAGGATTTTTGACTTACCGTAAAATCCTATTTTCTCATCTGTTCATTGACAGACACAGCCTTCTTTATTCAGAACCATAGGTTTATATTGCCCGCTACAGGAGTAGGACACTAGGCAGGAAAAAAGACTGGGCTACGCCATGGGCAGTCCTAGGTGATATACACCCCCTCTCTGCTATAGGCCTTCAGTTATGTAACAAGCAGTACTAGAAGTATTAACAACTCCATAGAGGTGCTTTGTCTGTCAATGAACTCAGAGAAACGGATTTTGCGGTAAGTCAAAAATCCCATTTTCTCATCTATTCATTGACAGACACAGTCTTCTTTATTCAGAACCATTGGGATGTCCCAAAGCAGTGCCAAACATGAGGGGTGGGGCAGCCAACAAAAAAACAGGCCAACCAGACAACCGGGAGCTCAGTGAGAACAACTGGAGCTCAACTTGAATAGCAAAAAAAACCTTCACGAAGGAAAAAACCTCTAGACCTGCAGAACGCTGTGGCCAAAGGAAGCATCCGCGAAGTGTGCATGCGCGAGGCTCCCAAGATGGCCGTGATCATCTAGAGCCCCGCTGCCTCGCGGAACAATGGGACCCCTAGCGCATGGCACGGCCACCCTAACGCCTCCTGAGCAGCAAGGACAGCTTCCCTAAGAGTCAGGGCACACCATCGGATGACCGGGGGACCGGTAAAACAAAATCTGGGTCCACTGTTCGCATCGCTGGATGAGAGGGAGAAATCCAAGATGGCCACCGCAGCACAGCTCCTATCCCAGGAACGCTGCCCCACAGGCTTGGCAGACTACAGGTCAGAAACAGACTTTTGGGGCAGGCACGGCGGATGTGTGACGAGAGGGCGTAGCGTCCGCCTGGGGGGAGGGGCCGCTAGCGCTAAGCACACCGCTCCGACGAACAGGAAGCAGGACATGGCGTGGAGCGGGGAGGTGAGAGATCCCAGCCCAGCCATGCGAGAACCCACGGGGTGGTAGTTCGGAGCGGTGTTGCAGTATTCCACGGTCCCCGGAACAGAGCTCTTTCTGGCCCCTACAGCTCTTCGAACGACCCCCCCCCGTTCCCCCGTACAGCTGATCTCTCCGCTCAAGCATCAGAACCTCGGAGACATACGGAGGTGTTTCTATGCCTAGAATCAGTAGGAACCAGCAGGAGACACAGCAATGAAAAGGACGGTAACTGTATTCATACCATAATGACTTGGCTGTGCAATATATATGTATAAAGGGGAAAGAATCAACGTGAATATGGAGATAGTATATGCTGGTGAAAGCAGTCTTGCATATATATATATGGTTGAAGTTTCTGATGCTAGGTGTGTACTCATGTGGCTGGGTGTCCCCGCTGAGTAGATTTGAACTTGAAGTGTCCTAGAGGGAAGTTTTTGTATGCCCGATAAACCATAAACAGGACTGTAGTCTTATCACATAGGCCGATGTCGAACGCTGTTTGGTATATTTGAATCGGGAACTCAGAAAGCACCTTCCTAAAACAGTGGTAGATCCGGTGGGTAGCTACATTATTATCCACGTAAAATAAACTGAACAATATATTACAAACTATCTCAACTGCTTACGACAACTGTATATGTGAAACAATATGCTGGAAAAGTCGCATAGCACTAAAAATCATGGGGATAAACACATATTGATAAGCCTCTGAGGGCTCATTTTTATTCGGTTGATATTGTACCTGCTAAGAGAAGTGTCTCCACCTGTAAGCAACATTGACTTATACAGATTAGAACACGGATATAATGGAGTGAGATAGAAAATGCATGTCTCCCTGCTTTCTTTCTTTCCCTGGCATGCATGGAATTGATCAGACAAGTCAATCTGATTTAAAGAAGCCTAGAAGAAGAAGATATGATAAGGATGAATAAATTATAACGGGATGGTATTCGTTACCATACATCCTTAGGCCTAAACGCATGGCTGGATATATCTGGAGTAGGAAATTTAAAGGGACAGTTATAGGATACTGATAGATCGGTGGGATAGATTGTATTGTATCCGCAGCGGACAAACTGAACAATACAAGACAGACTATCTCAATATTTATGACACTGTGCATAATCAACAGTACGGGGAAAAGTCGCATGAGCTGATTTCGTGAGTGGTCCTCAGATCAATGCATATTGTCCCCCGGACTTTGTGTACATTATCTTTTTTTTTCCTTTTTTTGCTAGTTTTCTCGTTTTTTTTTGTTTTTTTTGGCTTTTTATTTTTTTTCCTTCCTCTCCTTTGTGTGGTGAACGTTTGAATTGGCCTGGAGGCCAATTTCTATAGTCGATCCATTAGTTTTCCTCGTTCTAGGCCTGGTACATTAAGATGGTATGGTGTTAACGACACACGATAACATATCAGCGCGAGACTGCGCTCCCCAGAGTTACACAGGTCTCCGCCTAGGGGAGGGGTGGCATACCCAGAGGCTGCCCACTGTTTGAGCAAAACATCCCCCCAGGATATGTATTTTCATCAATAAGAGGGGGCAACAACTTGGGGAAGTTGGCAGTGTAAAATAACGGGGTGCAGTATCAACCTACTGAGAGAGAAAGCCAGCTGCGAGGGATCCCCGAGCAGCTGGCAAGTGGAACATAGGTATATAGTGGGAGGAAGGCGGATAACCCCTAAGCAAAATTGGGAAGCAAAGAGAGAAGCAGGATTAATTAGCCACACAAGGCGAATCGCAGGAGGAAATGACCTTAATGAGGATACAGGATCAAAGGGAAAGAGTTATTGGGGTGCTCGGTTCCATATAAGTTTGAAATAGATCGAAAATGAGTAAATCAGCGAATAAAATGGCGAAAAGTGGAGCTTCACGAAATGTAAAAGATAAGAGCCACGATACGACCATTCAACAATACATGACACAAGGAGCAAGTCCCAAAGAATCGGGATCGGATAAAAGGCAATCCGCCATTTTAGACCACAAGAAGGGATCTGGCAAACACAAGGGTGGAGGCGTACAGCTAGACAGCGAGGACACAACATCACATAGTGAGTGGGAGAGTAGCAAAATGGAAGAATTAAGGACAGAAGATCTTCCCCCCTCGAAAGGAGAAATGGCAGAGATGCTTCTAAAATTAGAGAATGCAATTAAAACAGATATTAGGGGACTTCGAGAAGATTTAGGTGGACTATTGGAGAGAGTAGAAGCTACAGAAAATCGTATTGACCTCCAAGCCTTAGAGTTAAACAAAGTTTCAGATCAACTAAAAATATTACAACAAACACAAAGGAATATGCTCTATAAACTGGAAGACCAGGAGAACAGAAGCAGAAGGCAAAACTTGAAGTTTCGCTTGATACCGGAAACAAAAGGTGAAGATTTAAGATCAACACTAAATAGCATTTTATCCCCCTGCTGGGGAAATGAGACCGGAGCCCCCCTAAGGATCGATAGAATCCACAGAATCGGTAAAGCAAGACCGGGAGATATGGACAGACCGAGAGATATAATAGTGCGGTTCACATTTTTTGAGGATAGGGAGGCAATATGGAAAAAGTTAAGGGAAAAAACCCCACTTGTATATGAAGGTAGAGAAATACAGATATTTCTGGACATTGCACCTGAGACGCTTCTAAGGAAAAAACTTCTGAAACCGCTATTAGTTGAACTGCATGCCCAGAATATTAAATACAGATGGGGTTTTCCTGCTTGCTTAATAGGAAATAAGGATGGTAAATCGGCAAAGTTAAGTTTCCCGGAAGATCTGGAAGATTTCTGCGAGAAAATGGGAGTACGTCCGCCAGCACTTCCGGGCTGGCAAGACAAAATAATAGGCTCATTGTAAGGGGGGGGGGGGAAGGGTTCGGGGAAAGGAAGAGGGGTGAAGGGGAAGGAAAGAAGGAAGATATTGATAAAAACAAGGAGGTGGAATTCAATACCTCCCGTCTTATGGGTAGAGGTGGGAGAGGCGCAGGCGGGAAACCCCAACCCGCATAACAAATAGATTAGGAGATGGTAGGGGTATGTACGACCATTAACCTAACAAGGGCCGGGAATAGGCCAAGGGGGTTGGGAGGAGGGGGGTGGGGGAGGGGGGGGGTTGGGGCGGGCAGTCAGGGTGGGGGGATGGGAGGTGAGGGGGGGGGGAGGTGGGAAGGTGTAAGGCTGGGGAAGGGAAGCAAAGTGGAAAGAGGGGTTAGGGAGGAAAGAGAAAGAAAGATAGTGTGGACCACCCAAGTAAATATGATAAAAAGTGCTCGTGTAGGGCTGGGGAGATTTAGGACAAACAGATGGGCAACAGTAAAACAGAAGGTTTGAAATTCATGTCCTATAATGTTAAGGGCATGAATACCCCAACAAAACGTCATAAGATTTTAGCTGAGCTGAAACGGTACGAGGCCGACGTTGTATCTCTCCAGGAGACTCATATCTCCCTCGCATCAAACATAAGGTTGTACTCCAGTAACTACCCGGTCTGGTATTATAGTGATACCATATCGGCTAGAAGTAGAGGGGTAGCGATAGGGTTTTCTAAAAACACAAGATTTCAATTAAGTGAAAAAATGTGCGATGCAGAGGGAAGATATTTGTTTCTAAAGGGTACATTAGAGGAACTGGAATGCACTTTAGTAAATTTATATGCTCCCAATAGCAACCCAATCAGTTTCTTAAATAAGATATTAAATAAACTTATGAATTTTAAAACAGGATATGTAATTATGATGGGAGATATCAACTTTGGCCTCAATCCGGAAGTAGATAGTTCATCGGAGGTAAAGAAGGGGAGAAGCTCTGCACATAAAAACATACTACAAAAGCTGTACAACAATCAATTAGTAGATATATGGCGAGCAAAGAATCCTCTGGTACGCGACTATTCCATTTATTCCACAGTCCATGGGACGTATTCACGGATCGACTATATTTTTATAGACCATGGGCTGTTGGAATATGTGACGGACACGGGGATAGAAGTTATGACCCTCTCGGACCACGCTCCGGTAAAACTATGCCTGAATATTTCAAGGATAGGGAGGAAAACCTCTACATGGCGGTTGAACGAAGAGCTGCTGCTTGGGGAGGAGGATAGAATAAAAATAGCGAGCGAGATCGAACAATATTTTATACACAACGATACAGAGGGAATTAAAAGCTGTACGCTGTGGGATGCACATAAGGCCTACATAAGGGGAATACTGATATACATGGGATCTAAAAAGAAAAAAATGAGAGCTGAAAAAATTAATAACTTAATGAGAGAGATACACCAATTGGAACAAGACCATAAAAAAAGTAGATCACAAAAAGATCTGGTATTTAAAAAGTTATTAACGGCAAGGATGGAGCTGAAGGATCTTTTAGACCAAGAAGCTAGGATGGTGTTTAAAGGGTTGGCCAAGGAACAGTATTTATGGGGGGACAAATCTAGTAAGTTCCTAGCGAGAATGTTAAAAAAGAGAAAAGGGAGAAATTCCATTGGGGCAATTAAGAATAAAAATGGAAAAATGTTTTATACCACCAAAGATATAGCAGAAATCTTCAGATCATACTTTGAGGGGATATTCTCAGATAGCAATATAGGTGCAAAAAACGGAGAGAAAAAGAAGATTAGGGAATTTCTGGGGAAAACTATATTAACTAAAATCACCCCTATTGAAAGGGAGATGCTCGAAAGGCCAGTCTCGGAAGAAGAAATAGTTAAAGCACTATTAAAATCAGCTGCAGGGAAATCCCCGGGACCAGATGGTTTTACAACATTTTATTACAAAACATTTAGAGAGGCCCTTGCCCCCCAAATGTGCCGGTATATGAATGGTCTGGGAGAAGAGTATGAAATGAGTAGGGAGGATCTAACGGCAACAATTACACTAATTCAGAAAGAAAGCAAAGATCCCCTACAGTGTACTAGCTATAGGCCGATCTCGTTGTTAAACGCAGATACAAAACTTTATGCTAAAGTACTTGCTGAGCGAATGAAGGACTTAATGACAACACTGGTTCACCCAGATCAGACAGGATTTATAGGTGGTCGGGAGGGAAAGGATAACGGAATAAAGACACTCCTCCTGCTCCAGAAGATGAGACGGGGTGGAACCCCCAGTCTGCTTCTGTCGCTGGATGCACAGAAAGCCTTCGACAGAGTAGACTGGGGGTTTATGTTTAAGACAATGGAGAAGATGGGAGTAGGACCAAAGATGATACAGAGGGTGAAGGTATTGTACGACCATCCAAAGACACGTATAAAAGTTAACGGGTATGAATCGGAGCCTTTTGAGATGGAGAGGGGTACAAGGCAGGGCTGCCCGCTTTCACCCCTCCTATTTGTGCTCTCATTAGAACCACTTTTAGCAGCAATAAGGGGAGACCCTGGAATAGAGGGGGTGAAAGTGGGAAAAGTTGAATACAAATATTCCGCTTTTGCGGACGAAATATTATTGTACTTACACAATCCTAAGACATCTATGCCAGCATTATTAAATTTACTAGACCAATATGGGGAGGTGTCAAATTTTAAAATAAATAGGTTAAAAACGGAGATAATGAACATCAATATCAACAAGCGAGAGGCACAAAGTTTGCAACAGAAGTGGAAATTCCCGTGGAAGAGTGAACTTAAATACTTAGGGATAAAACTAGCAAAAACAGAGAGAAAAATGTACCGCTGTAACTACATCCCGTTATTAGATGAGATACAGGCAGAATGTAAAAGGTGTAGTTGTAGACCACTATCGTGGATGGGGAGAATAAACTCATTAAAGATGATAATATTCCCTAAGATCTTATATAGGTTTCAGATGCTCCCAATACCCTTGCCTAATGTTTACTTGTCAAAATTAAAAACCATCCTAATGAAATTTGTGTGGAAAAACAAAAAAGCCAGGGTGGTCTGGACGACACTTCGACAACCAAAGAATAGGGGTGGAGTGGCAATGCCAGACGTACAGATTTACTATGAAGCAGTTGTAGTGTCTAGAGTGAGTGAATGGAATATAAGGGATAACACGGAGAAAAGGTGGGTGAGACTGGAACACGAATTATGTAGAACAAAATTGGATAAGCAAATTTGGAATCCCCCTCAGGAGAGAAGTATATTTTTGGAAGGGAATAACATTACACGAAACACGTTGAGGATCTGGGATAAGAGATATAGGAAATTTAATGGGAAATACAATTCACCACTGATAGCATTAAAGCACAATAATTTCTTTTTACCAGGGTGTCAGGAGATAGGAGGAAATTGGGTTAAGGAAGAGGTAAAATTAAAGGATGTAATGAAAGGGGAGGGGATAGCACCATATCACGAGTTGGCACAAAAAAAAGAGATGATGATAATTGAATTAAAAAGCTCCCCTCACAGATTAGAACAGCGGAAGATTTAACTCCTTTGGAACAGCTATGTACTTTAAAGATGTCAAAGAAAATAGTTTCGAGATGGTATAGAACGCTGTTGGAGGGAGTAGAGCTGGGGGTACCTGCGTACATCAAAAAATGGGAGAGGGAATTAGGAACACTACCAGATAACACAATATTAAGGAAAATATATAAACTAGCGCATAGCTCAGCGGTAGATGCTAGAACGGCGGAAATGAGTTTCAAATGTATGACGAGATGGTACTACACCCCAGAGAGGAAAAGCAAATTTCAGCGGGATGGTGCCAGGGAATGTTGCCGGGGTTGTAGAGAGCTGGGCACGATGACACATTTGTGGTGGAGTTGCCCAAAAATAAAATCTAACTGGAACCAAATCCTAGCTTTCATTAAAGAAATTACAAACAAAGAGGTGGAAGTGGATCCCTGGGTAGTGTTATTCCATGGGACAAGAACTGGACTTAGACAATATAAGGAATCGGTGATTCCCCATCTATTGAATGCAGGTAAAAAATTAATACCGAAAAAATGGCAAGAGAAGGAGGCCCCGTCAATGTGGGAATGGGTGGATTCGGTAGAAAAGACCTATAAGATGGAGTGTTTGAGAGGCAGCCTGGAAGAGCGGAGCAGTACACCAATTATAGAGAAATGGAAGTGTTGGGTAGATTTTAGGAAGAAATGGCTTATATCAGAGGGGTTGAAGAAGCCCTAAAATAGGTGCAGACAAGATACAACAAGGTACAAACTAGATAAAAATTAAAAGCCCCCACAGGAAAAATAGGATAAGGTGGTCCACAGATAGGAAGGAAGGGGGGGGGGGGTTCGAGGCAAGAAGGGGGATAATATGGGAGTGTGATACCGAGAGGGATGATACGGTTATTATGTAGAGTTGTAGCCTGGTATGAATACTCTCAAAAAAAAAAAAAAAAAAAAAAAAAAAAAATTTTTTTTTTTCGCCACTATGATGTGACTGCATGGGAGGGACGCTGAGCTGCAAGCTGAGGTGGTCCCATGGTTATTAAATTGACTTCCCTGAGTGGAAAAAAAAAAAAAGAAGTTAAAAAAATTATAATAAAAAAAAAAAAAAAGAAACAGACTTTCCACCTCTCCATGCCACCCCGAACAATCTCAGGGGCCTACCCAAGGACACCACGCCATCCCCGGCCTCTAAAGTGTCCCTCCTGGAATGCACCCTCCAGGAATTCTCCCCATCCCCCTCAGGGACACACATGGCTTCCCAGGCAACCCTGGCCTCCCATGAGGTCTCTCATGCACACCCAGTATCCCACATGGATGCCCTATTCTGTAAGTTCTCTGATCTGTTGGAGAAGGGACTCTCCCCAACTTCCCTCACAGGGGAACTAAAAGCTGACTTCATTAACCTGGGCTCACGGATTGAAACGATCGAACACAAAATGGAGGACACCATTGCTAGATCCAACCAAAACTCCAGGCACATTTATTCGGTGCAGGAGCAACTTGACCTGGCCTTGGCCTGCATAGATGACCTTGAAAATAGGTCACGCAGATACAACATCAGAATCCGCGGGCTTCCGGAATCGATAGTTGATGTCTCCAAAGCAGTCCACGACCTAATCACACAGCTAATCCCTGACATCCCAGCTCCAAAACTGGAACTTGACAGGGTCCATAGAACCCTTGGCCCTCCTAGGAAGGATGGTACTCCACGTGACGTAATTGCCAAGCCCCACCATTTTTCTGTGAAAGAAGAAGTTATGAGGAGAGCCAGATCCCTGCAGCATGTCACGTGTCAGGGTCACCAGGTTCAGATTTTTGCAGACCTTTCCCCCTCCACCATACAGAGACGGAGAGCACTGAAACCTCTTTTTCTTGTGCTGATGCAGAGAGACATAAAATACAAGTGGGCTTTCCCCTTCGCTGTCCGATTCACTGACAAAGGGAAAACATACGCTTTCTCAACATTCCCAGAGGGGGAGAAACTCCTCACCAGGCTGAAATTTATATCTCAAGAAGCTGACATGGACACTTCTAATTCTGGGCAAGGCTCACACAAATGGCAAACACCCAACAGCCCACAATCACCGCTGTGGACTTCTGGAAGAAGAAAGTCAAGGACAATGCACCTACCTGAGAAGCTCCCAGGCCTAAATTTCTACTCTTCATTTTATGACTGACCGTCCAAGGTCCTGGAGAGGGCCAGAGGACTTTTCCCCATCCATCGGGAGACCGGTCCTCCACCATTGTCGGGCCCTGCTCTTCACTAGGACCTCTATCGTCCTCACCTCTCCTCAGACTTTCCTACCCCCAGAAGCCTTGCAGTCCCCCATACACTACTCTGGTCTGACCTTGACCCCACTCCTGACCCGTGTCCCCTCTTGTTAAGCCCTGAAGATTTCTTAGAAACCACTACAGAGGGCTACAGACTCCAGCAACCGCCCCAGATATGGAGACTCATTTAATGGTTACTATTTCATTTTTACTGGCCTGTCTCTGCGTCACCTAAACGCAATGTTTGGCCGTGCCTCAAGTTTTTCCTCTTTTTTTTTGTTTGTTGTTCAGTTAACAGACCGGGATTTATCCCATCTGGGGATCCCTAGTTCTGCGAGGGACCACTTGTGTACCTCCCCCACCCTCGGTCTCTATCGGGTGTCTGAGGGTCGGGACATCTGACCCTATGGGTCAGTTGATGTCATTGATCTTTCTTAGGACTCCTGGGGGGTGTCTCCTGCCCCGATCTCCTCTTTCCTTTTCCAGGAACACTCTCTTTCCTTGTCCTATCCTCTTCTGTCTCCCCCTTAAGTGATAAGCTACTTCTATGTATTGTTTGCTTAACACTGTCGTATTTTTTAGGTATGTTCTGGTACACCCATCCTGCACTACACTCAACGAGAACATCACAGGCCGATGATCCCACTACTGCTGCCGGCAGCTCCGCCACTAACTGGGTAAGTGAGGCAGTTTTCAGATGCTGGGCTCCCCCTCTGCTCCATGACTGATCACCCGGACGTTAGGCTCAAGATAGCCTCTCACAATATCCAGGGCCTCAATTCCCCCATTAAACGCAGAAAAGTTCTCGACTACTACAAGTCCCTGAAACTGGACATGATTCTACTTCAGGAAACGCACCTTCCTATCCGGTATAGTCCCAAGTTCCTTCACACACACTTCCCCCAGTTCTATCTCGCCAACGCAGAATCTAAAACCAAAGGGGTAGCCATATTGATAGCCAAAACGTGTAAATTCAACAAAAGCTTTGAAATGGCAGACCCGGAGGGAAGATTTCTACTTCTAAAGGGCACTGTGGGAGACCACCTTTATTCTCTGGTCTCCTACTATGCCCCGAACACGGGCCAAGTCAATTTTTTTGAATTCCTACTGCGCACCCTAGCCCCCCATTTAGAAGGGACAGTCATTGTCGGAGGTGACTCTATTGTCGCCTTCGGCCAAGGCCTCGACAAATCCTCTCCCTTACATTCTTGATTGACCCGGCCCTCTAAAGCAAGCCTGCGGATTGCCAAATTGATCCATGCATATGGCTTGTCCGACACTTGGCGGGAATTAAACCCCTCGAAGAGGGACTATACCCACTTTTCAGCACCACACCAACCCTATGCGAGAATCGACCACATTCTTGTACCTACTTCGCTCCTGCCCCAGGTCGTCAAAGCCTCCATCACTGACACAGTGGTCTCGGACCACTCCCTGGTAATTGTGACGGTCCTTGGGGGATCGGGTGGGAGACACCCCAGACATTGGAGGTTAAACAAATCTCTTCTGTCTGAGCCAAGAAGATTAGTGGAACTTGACAAAGCACTACAGGAATATTTTTCTGTAAATGCGACACCAGACATCTCCCCCGAAACCCTGTGGGCGGCACACAAAGCATTTATTAGGGGTAAGCTCATACAGCTGGCAACTCAAATTAAACGTGAACGGCAATCAGGCTATCCTCAAGCTGGAAAAGGAATACTCAAAACTCAGAGCTCTACACAAAAAGGACCCTCTCCGAGTTCCCACCGCCCTACTTGACAAGACCAGACTAGAACTCAACCTTATTCTAACCACTAAAGCTGAAAAATCTATTAGATGGTCCGGCCACAAATTCTATACACAGGCAGACAAAATAGGTACACTCCTAGCCAATAGACTCTCCCCTAGAACCAAGTTAAACACCCTCCCTAGGATCAGAAATGCAGGTCAACCGCCCACCTCTAACCCGCTCAAAGTAATGAACGCATTTCAGGACTTTTACACTTCTCTATACAGCAGCCCTTCAACTCCCAAAGCAAACCTCCCTCCACAGTTTCTGGAAGGACTCACCATTCCCGTTATATCGGATACTCACAAACAAATAATGGATTCCCCCATTCGGACAGAGGAAATTCTGGGAGTCATAAAGGACCTCCAGAAAGGCTGCGCTCCAGGTCCTGACAGGCTCTCGATCCCTTATTATAAAGCCTTTGCTAATACGCTAGCCCCTCACCTAGCCAATCTCGGCAACCACAAAGCCAATGGAAGCCCCCTAGATCCCCACCTAAACACAGCGTACATCACGGTCATACCCAAACCCGATAAGAACTTGGAGGATGTCAGCAACTATGGACCCATCTCTCTCATTAATAATGATCTCAAAATTCTCACGAAAGTAATGGCCAATAGGTTGGCTTCCTTCATTGGGCGCTACGTTCACAAGGACCAAGTCGGGTTTATCCCTGGCAGGCAGGGACCAGATCAAATACGGAGGGCGGTCGACATTGTCTCCATATTGCAGTTTAATTGGGAGGGGGGACCCAAACAATCGGGCTTCCTTCTTTCCCTAGATATCCAGAAGGCCTTTGACTCGGTCTCCTGGCAGTACATCTTCCAGCTCTTTGAAAGGTGGGGATTTGGGGCTCGCTTCCTTGGCTTACTACAAGCTTTATACTCTCATCCGAGGGCCCAAATTAGACTTCAGGGTTACCACTCCACTCCCATACCCATCACTAAGGGCACCAGACAAGGATGCCCCTTTCACCCCTCATATTTGCAATAGCTATTGAAACGCTAGCAATAGCAGTCCGCCATAATACGGACATCAGAGGAGTCCAGTGTGGTAGCCAAACACACAAATGTGGGCTCTTTGCAGACGACATACTATTATTCCTTACCTCCCCCCTAACCACCTTGCCTAATTTATCCTGAGTCCTGGACGACTTTGCCAAGATCTCAGGGCTACAAGTCAACTACTCTAAGTCTGTGGCACTTAATATATCTCTCCCCACCCAACTAGCTAACTCTCTCAAACAATCTTTCCCATTCCAATGGAGTGATACTTCGATCAAATACTTGGGTATCTCACTTACACCTAGGACTGAGATGTTGTATAATCAAAATTATCCCAAACTCTACAGACAATTGGAAGCTGACCTCCGTTCATGGTCCAAACACAAATTATCTTGGCTTGGTCGGATTAACTCCGTCAAAATGACCCCCCTCCCTAAAATCTTATACTACTTTCGTGCACTCCCTATACCTGTTCGGAAGGACCACCTTAGATCACTGCAAAGCAAGATATTGAAGTATACATGGGGTAACAAGGGGTATCATATCCCGCAAAACACACTCTTCCTTCACAGGCGCAGGGGTGGGTTGGGTTTACCTAATCTCCACCAAGACTACTTCGCAGCCCGCCTGGCCCAACTCTCCACGATCTACTCCAAATACGAAAAGCCGGACTGGATGTCCATTGAACGCTGGGCCATACCCTCATTCACGCTAGATTATTTATTGTGGTGCCCGCCCAAAGCCAGGCCGCCCATCCTTTCTCCCACCCTTGCTCCCCGTGGGACAGTCTCCGCAGGGAGCCGTTCCTGGTCTCGACAATAAGCCCCCTGGCTCACATCTTTCGCAACCATTTTTCTCCTGATTACCTCAACAGAGCAAGAAATGACAGGTTTACCATACAGACAGAATGTATATTGGGGAGCCCCTTGTTCGTTGCCCATTGGATACCCTCTCCTCGTGGGAGGAGGGGGATCGGGGGGACCGCACCCCTACCCTGACACAGCAAGATCCCTACTAGGGGTGTCGGGGGGGGGTCTCCTGGTTGCTCCCCCAGTCAGATGCTATTAAGGGGCACCGGACAAGGCGATACCCTTTTGTTCAACATTTGGCCCCTGTCGCCCCGACGGGGGATGCTGTCTGTATTTTTAGTCATTATTCCCTATGTTTGCACTACTGTCTGTTTGTATTTTACTTGCTCTATGGCAGCAGGCCTACCCTGCTGACGTCTGTTTGTTAACCTATGTACTTGCAAGTGCCTTTTTCACAAAATAAAAACCTTTTGAAAGTAGGAAGCATCCGCAGATGCCAGCACATCCACCTTGTAAAATTTTGTGAAAGTATGCACCAATGACCAGGTGGCCGCCTTGCAAACTTGCGTTATTTACGCCTGATGATGGAAGGCCCAAAAGGCACTCAGCGCCTGAGTCGAGTGCTCCTTCACCGGGAAGGTAGGAACCTGACCCTTGATAGAATAGGCCTATAGAGTAGATAGAATAGAGTCCCTGTTTGCCTGGTACATCTAGAAATGGATGCAGAGGAAGCAGATAGCTTCTATCCTTCAACACCTGGCAATCAATAGCCAGGCCGTTAAAGCCATCGACCGTAAATCAGGGTGGAAGATCGGCCCTTGGGATAGCAGATCCTCCCTGAGAGGCAGCCTCCAGGGGGGGTCTGTGACCAGGCGTACAAGGGCCGATGAGGCCAGTCCAGGGCCACTAGAATAATCGGCATTCCCTCCGCCTTGAAGCTTGAGGGGACGAAAGACGTAGATCAGACGATACCGGCCCCACAAAGCGACCAGAGCATCTGAGGCATCCACCAGAGGGTCCCGATACCTGGCTACAAACCTCTGCACCTTCCTGTTGAATCGGGATTCCATCAGATCTACCTCTGGAGACCCCCAGCATAGACAGATCTGTTGAAATAACGCCTGATGGAGGACCATTCTCCTTGGTCCAATACCGGAATGTCAACAGCGGAGATGGCCGGGATGAAACACTCTGCCCACCGTAGCATGCCAGCTACTTCCAGACCAGCTAACACTCCTTGTTCCTCCCTGGTGGTTGACATAAGCCACTGCTGTGGCGCTGTCTGACTGGATCCGTATCGGGAGCCCCTGAAGTTGATCCGTCCAATGATCCAGACAGAGTCTGATTGCCCAGAGTTCCAGGATGTTGATAGGTAGTCTGGATTCCTCCAGCGTCCAGTGACCCCGAGCCGAGCACAGGCCCAGGACTTCTCCCCACCTGGACAGACTGGCATTGGTGGTGACCACTGTCCAGTACAGCGGGAGAAAGGATTTTGCCTGCTAAAGTGCCGGGGAATGAAGGCCATCAGATCAGGGACCCTTTGGTTCCTTGACTTCCTTGACTCTGAAACAGAGTGAACGGGACCACCTCCAACGTAGACACCGTCAGGCCCAGTAGCCGCATGCAAGTCTGCAAGCGGCTGCCACCTGTAATTTCTAGAGTTTGTCCTGTGGAAGGACCACTCTGGCCTGAGCGGAATCCAGATAAACAAATTTCTGAATTGGGATCAACATAGACTTTTGTTAATTTATCAGCCACCCAAAATCTGCCAGATTCGGAACTGTGATCTCCACGTCGCCCCTCAGGGCCAATGAGGACTGTGCTTGCAGCAGAAGATCATCCAGGTAGCCCAGAACAGCAATTCCCTGCTGGCGCAGCAGCATCAGAACCGGGTCCAACACTTTGCTAAAGACCCGAGGAGCAGAGGCAATTCCAAAGAGTAACGCCGCAAACTGATAATACTCCTCTCCCATGGCAAAGCAGGGGAACCCCTGGTGCTGTGCACAAATCGGAATGTGCAGGTAGACATCCTTAATGTCTAAGGAGGCAAGTCTCCCTGATGAAGAGATGCCACCACGGAGCGAATGGACTCCATTCTGAACTTCCACACCCGCACATAGTGGTACAGGGCTTTGAGGTACAGAATCGGACATACCATACTCTCTTTTTTGGGAATCGTAAATAGGTTTGAATTAAGGCCCTGGAAACTTTCCGACACCGGATCTAGAACAATCACCCCTTGGAAAAACAGGCCTTGCACCACGTCCCGGAGGGCTAACAAGTGGTCCGGAGACAGATACAGATTGGATGGAAAAATCTGCTTGGGGACAAGTGTGGAACTTGATCTTGTATCCAGACAGAATCACTTTGTGGACCCACTTGTCGACTTGTCGTTTATCAGAGCGGTCCATGGCCCCAGAAACCAGCAAAGACATCCCCCCACCCGGACTGCGGGTGAGGGCGCCTCTTCATGCCGAAAGAGCCTCATCTGGGGGTCTGGAGAAGACCGCTCTCGGTTTGCCCGACCAGGGCCACTTGGGACCCCCCGAGGGGGCCATGAAAGACTCTGAGCCTTTCTCAGTGGACCCGGAGGGCAAAAAAAGTTGTGTGCCGAGAAGGGCAACGCTTCTGACTTGGGTCCTTCCCCTTCTTTGATTGTGGAAGAAAAGGATACTCTTCCCTCCTGTGACACTCTTAATGATATCATCCAGACTGGCCCCAAACAAACGATCGCTTTGAAAAGGCAGATCAGCTATGTTTTTTTTTTTTAGAGGTCTGGTCCACAGCCCAACACTTCAGCCACAATACCCGTTGAAGCACTACCACTGAAACAGATAACTTAGAAAGCAAGGCAGGTACGTCCAAAGAGGCATCGCAGACAAACTGCAGCCCTGGATCAGTTGGTATGTTTATTCCGAGAAGGCAGGAGGAAACTGGTCACCTTCCAGGTCACGGTGCAAAAGTTTTGCACATTCTGTCAGCGTTTGCGACACCAGAGCAATAGCCAAAGCACCGAACCTGCAATAGAGAACATAGTGCGGCTCAAAGACTCTGCCCTCCTGTCAGCTGGGTCTTTAAAGTCCAGAGAGTCCACAACAGAAATCATAGCGGTTTTGTTCAACCGATAAACCAGGGGATCCACCACAGGTGGAGTTGTCCATTTTTTGAGCAGACTCTTCTCAAAGGGATAACGCACATCAAAACAGTTTGGGATCACAAAGGGGCATTTTGGACACTCCCCTTCTTTTATAGACATGTCAAAAAAGGAGGGATCCATGATCCCGATCATGACCTGTCCTTTCCCCTTACTTTTCTTTTTACTTTCAAATATTTTATTGATAATAAGCAAAGAAAGCAAACAGTCACTATTACAAACATATGCTCAGTAAAACATTTTCCAGCAGAGCCTAAGTACAGAAAGAAAAATGCGGATTATATTCAGACTTACAAAGTGTACACGTTGTATCACAAGGTAGAACTTAAGCATATAATCCACAATGATATTAGTAACGTGGGGGCATAAGCCCAGTGAATACAGCAAGGTAAATAATAGGGGAGAACTCTGCCCAGACTACTGGGGCAACAGTGAACAGATATGTACTACGCAGATTGAGCTTCATTACCAAAAGAGCTTAATGAGTAAAAAGGAAGGGTGGGGCAGAAAGAGGTGAAAAAGGAAAGGAGAAAAGGAAAACCAAAGCTAAAGATAGAACGCAAAGGAAAGAAAGGAAGGAAAGAAAGAATAGAGTTAGGGAGGAAAAGAGTACTGGCCAGGTGTCTCAAGCGTGTCATGAAGGGGTATGGACCTCTCCAAACCCCCATGATTAGGGCTCAGGGCTCCAGGAGATGTCTATCAAAGCCAGGGGGAAGGAAATGATCTGACCAAGGGCGCCAAATTTTAAGATGTCGAGGGATCCTATCCGTTATTGTGGCCTCTATTTTGCTATGTATCATGGCCTGGGTAACCCTATTTTTAACTTCCGTAATGTGCAGAAACGGGGTCTTCCAAGCTTTCGCTATTGTCTGCTTGCCAGCTGTGGTAAGTTGCAAGAAGAGACGTAACTGCGTCTTGGTAAAGTCTTTTGGGGGGAGGTTAAGTAAGGCAAGGGCTGGGTCAGGAGCAAGGGCTACATTAAACAGGGTTGAGGCCATTCGGAATATTGTCATCCAGAAGCGCTGTACCACAGGGCATGTCCACCATATATGGAGGTGGGTGCCACCAGTATCACAACCTCGGAAGCAGTTAGGAGAATAAGATGGTAAGTATCTAGCGATCCTGGTCGGAACCAGGTACCACCTCATGAGGACTTTGTAACTGGCTTCTAGCGCGACAACATTTTGTGAAGAAAGTTTGGAAGTTGCCCATATCGTTGACCAATCGCTGATATCAAGATCCATGACTAGGTCCTTGGACCAAGCAGAGGCATACGAGGGGAGTGAGGATGAGGGAGACGTGAAATATGCATAGAGGTTGGAGATGATGCCTGGAGCATGGGGGTCTGAATCGCATATATCTTCGAATATAGACAACTTGTGCAACACCCTTTGGGGGCCCATTAAAGTTTGGACAAAGTGGGAAATTTGGAGGTATCTAAAGCACTCACGTGAAGGGAGTTGCGATTGGGCCCGTAGGGACGGAAAGGGTTTAATCACACCGTTCGAAATGAAGTCTCGCGCGCGTTCCAGGCCGACTCGGGTCCAGGCCTGGAAGGAGGCAGGCTGGGTGAAGGCGGGGTAGAACAGTGGTTGGCCAAAAAGGGAAAGTAGGGGTAAGTGCGGAGAGATCAATTTAAATGGTCCACATAGTTTGTCCCAAATTTTTATGGAGTGTTGGGTTATTGGATTGGAGATAGGGCCCCGAGCAGTGGCGGGGAGCCACAGAAGATTGGTGATAGATATGGGGTGTAGGTCTATTGCCTCCAGGGCCACCCAGAGAGGAATCTCTGTTTTCGCGTGGTAGAGAGTTAGTTGAGCCAGCTGAGCAGCATGAAAGTAACAGAGAAAGTTGGGAACACCAAGACCCCCGTTGAGTTTACTGCGAAGTAAAGTCGATCTTGAAATTCGGGGGGTCTTAGTACCCCAAATATACCTATTCACTCGGCTCTGGATTGCCCTATGAAAATACGGTGGGATTGTGACCGGAAGAACTCTGTATAGATACAGCAACTTAGGCAACAAGGACATTTTCACGGCTGCGATTCGCCCGAGCCATGAGACGTGTAGGGGCAGCCAGGTGTCGAGCAGCGAGGACAGGTGTTTTAACATTGGGAGATAGTTAGAGTGGAATAGGTGGGCAGGGTCTTTAGTCAGTTTGATTCCTAAGTAAGGGATTGAAGAAGAGGACCACTGAAAAGGAAAATTCTGCTGTACAAGATTAAGTTCATCTGAAGGGAGGGACACATTAAGGGCCTTAGATTTCGCCTGATTGACCTCTAATCCAGATACCCTTGCAAATTTAGCTAAAAGTTGTAAAAGGTTGGGCAGAGTGATATGCGGAGAGGTAACAAACAACAAAGCGTCATCAGCAAAGAGGCAAAGTTTATGAGATGTAGAAGCAATTTCTAGGCCATGAATATTTGGATTAGTTCTAATTAAAGCAGCAAGGGGTTCAATTACTAGAGCAAATATTAACGGGGATAAGGGGCAGCCCTGTCTCGTACCTCTACGTATTGGGAAACACTCTGAACTAAAGCCAGAGTACCTTACATATGCCTGTGGATGGGAATACAGGGCGCTCACCCATTGCAAGAAATTGGGGCCGAAACCCCAGCGTCCTAAAATGTAGTGGAGATAGGGCCATGAAACCGTATCAAATGCCTTCCTGATATCGAGTGATAAGAGATGCATAGGGATCTTACGAGATTTAGCTATGTGTTGTAGAAGGACAACCCGACGGATGTTATCGCTAGCCTGTCGACGGGGAATGAAGCCCACCTGGTCCTTATGGATCAGGTCTCCAATAATTGGGTTAAGTCTTAGGGCGAGGATTTTGGCTAGGATTTTTACATCTAAATTTAGGAGGGAGATGGGCCTATAGTTGGACCAGAGGGTATGGTCAGTATTGGGTTTAGGGAGCATGGCAATGATAGCAGTCAGTGTGTCTCGACCAAGGGATTGTTGATGTAGTAGGGTATTGTAAGAATTAGCAAGAAGCGGGGCAAGGGTGGCCGCAAATTTTTTATAGTATATAGCAGGAAGACCATCCGGGCCAGGACGTTTATGGGGTTTGAGTGTTTTGATGGCGCCGAGGACCTCTTCTACCGAGACTGGTTTATCTATAGACTCCCGGCTAGCTTCAGGCAATTTAGGTATAGACAAGTCCTGAAAGAGTGTCTCTGCCTCGTTAGAGGGAAGAGACCCCCTCCCTTCATATAAGTTAGCAAGACGCTTGCGGAATTCAGAGAGTACCCTGACAGGGTTACTTGTATGGGTGCCATTGGCCAGCCTGAGTCTAATTGGGTTAAGAGTATGGTCTGGTCGTCGGAGGCTCAGCGCCAAAAAGGTATCTGGCTTATTGGATTTTGTATAGATCTTATGGCCAGACCGACGGATGGCCTTCTCTGCACATTCGGCCAAAAGCAGATCTAGCTCCAACTTGGTCATATCAAGTTGCTTTTTATTAGCATTGGAGGGGGTCTCCTGAAATTGTAGGAACTGACGTTGAAAGTCAGCTTCTAATTGTTGTAGTTTGAGTTTCTTATCACGTTTAAGGTGGGTGGCAACGGAGATACAAGTACCCCTTATCACCGGTTTGTGCGCTTCCCAAAGCAGAGTTGGTGAGATATCAGGAGAAACGTTAAATTGGAGATAATCATTAAGGGCTGTTTGAATGTCAAGACAATGGGACTGATTAGCAAGGTGAGCTTCATTCATGCACCAAGATTTGTTATCAGGGCGGGGTATTAATGAAGAGACTGTAGTGATCACAGCACAGTGATCTGACCATGTGATGGGTTGTATAAAGGATTGTAATAGAATTGGGGAGGATGCGATTGGTACAAGGATATGGTCAATTCTGGAAAACGAGTTATGCGGGTGGGAATAGTAGGTATAGTTTTTCTTCAGTGGGTTACACTCTCTCCAGGAATCCAAGAGGGAGTTTTGTTGAAGCAATCTACGAAATTGTGAAGAAGGGGAATAATGGTCTGGTGAATAGGGGGACTTATCAAGATGTGGGTGGAGTACTAAATTTGAGTCGCCACACATGAATAGCGTACCTTTGGAGTGTGTTTTGACTACCTGCAGGAGATGGGTAAAGAAGGGGATCGGGTTGACATTTGGGGCATAGTAGGAGACAAAGGTTGTTTCCACATCTTGCAAAAGGCCTACCAATATAATGTACCGACACGAAGGATCCTTGATCTCTGTTTGCAACTTAAATGGCAAGGTGTGGTGAAAGGCAAGTAGAACCCCTCTGTGTTTTGAATCGGCAGAGGCGGTATATACTAAGGGATAGCGGGAGTTGAAATATTTGGGGGTATTGCGGGTGGAAAAGTGAGTCTCCTGAAGGGCAACAATGTCGGCCTTCAGGGAAGCAAAGGTGCGGAAGGCCTTAAACCCTCTTATTCGGGGAATTAAGTCCCTTAACGTTAAGGGAGAGTATGTTTAAGGGAGCCATCTAAGTGAGCGGATAGGAGCAAATACAAAAAAAAAAAGGGAAGTGAGGCAGGAGAGCCACCCGGCCAGTATGAGAAAAAAAGAGAAAGAAAAGGCAAGGAAGAAGCAAGGAGAAAAAAAAAGGGGATGAAGGAGGGAGTGTGGTGTGCAAAACGTAGGGCACCTCATTAAAATTGAGAAGTGGAGCAAAGTATCTGTGTTGCCCAACTGAATAGCGCGCTAATTCTGCGGCCAGCAGAACCGACCGGAGAGAGAGAGCACTGAAAGGTGGGGGAGCAGTGACAACTCCCCACTGCAAGCGGATCTAACATTTGAATCAATACAACAGTATACAGAACAATATCTCGAGTAAGAGTAACCTTAACAGAAAAAGAAGTGAACGGTAGTGTTCAGGGCCTCCTAAACATAGGGGTTACACATCTATCCCGTTGGGAAAGCGGGGACACAGGAAGGAGCGTGGGGGAGGGAGACAGAGGGAAGGGATGGGTGGGGGGAGAAAAAGGGGAGGGCAAGGGGAGGAAGGGGGGGAGTAGGGGGAGTAGGAGGAGAGGAAATAGGAGTAAGGAGGGGGGAAAGAGTGAGGTCAAGAAGGAAGGGGGGGGGGAGGAGGAGGAGGACAGCTCACCCACTGGACCTAAAAGGAGGAACAAGCTTAAAGAAACATAAATCACCGTTTACAAAGTATGGCGCTGGAGGAGGTGCGGTGAAAGATACTCAGTGGAAATGGAAAAGAGGGGGGGGGGACACACAAGGGCGCGGGGGGGAAGGACAACCTAGTCATGTCCCCACCCCGCGCCCAGCCCCCCCCCCCAGCGGTCAGATCAAACAGAATAAATAAGAAGAAAAAAAAAAAAACATCATAAGAAGGATGTACATTTAGATTAAATTAACGAAGTATATAACAGAGTATACAACAACAAATGACTGAACCTTTACTATATCCCCACTGGGGGGCATATAAGCCTCATAGGTCACCTTAGAAAAGGTATTCTATATATACCGTCCCCCGGGTGTCAGCATAGTTATAAAAAAAAAAAAAAAAAAAAAAAAAGGGGGATTCGTAGAGTAAAAAGAAAGAACAAAGATTAAAAATAGAAATATAAAGATGAAGTATCGATAAACTGTTAGTGGTAATGCTGCGACGGCGGGGTTGGGATGAAAACCAAGAGGCCGGGGCCACGAAGGAGTACTACGAGAGTACTGAGAGAGGAAAGGAGGAAGCACTCGTAGACATGTCAGCGCGGTGTGCGGGACTTCGGGCTGAGGAAGGTGTCCTCATAACGGCGTGAAGGGGTTCCCTTACGAACAGATGCCGGATCCAGTGGGTTGTGTTTTGGCGTGGCCGAGTATGGATGAGCCGTGGACTGGGCCGGGGTGCGGGGCAACGTAGTCTCAGAAGTTGGAGCTGGCGAGGTCAGGTGAAGTGTTTCCAGGAGATGTTGTAAGGATTCCGGGGATGAGCATGAATGCTGTTGGCCCTGATGCGTGAATTGCAGAGCGAAGGGAAATCTCCAGGTATATTTGAGCTGATGTTGCATTAAAATTTGAAGCTGGGGTTTCATAGCGCGGCGTTTGGCTATGGTCAGGGGGGCCAAGTCAGAAAAAAGCTGGTATTTGTGTGTTTGGAAGAGCAGCTCTTCCTTCTTGCGGGCAGCATTCAGCAACTGTTCCTTCGTGCGGAAGAAATGTAACTTCACAATAATATCCCGAGGGGGACCATCTATTTTGCGGCGTGTAAGGGCCCGGTGTATCCTGTCGAATTCAAGTCGTTCTATTGGGATGGAGGGTGAGAGCTCCTGGAATAGGGCAGTAGTGAAAGATTGTATGTCATCAATGGCTTCGGGGATACCGCGTAGACGCAGATTGGACCTGCGGGAGCGGTTTTCAGCGTCCTCTAAACGGGATAGTAAAGTGGCATTCTCCTCCCTGAGCACGGAGAAGTTCTGAGAGTGTTCCTGGAGGGTGAGCTCCATATCGTCCACTCTTGTCTCTAGGTCAGCAGTGCGCTGGCCTATTTCGCAAATTTCCCCTGATAGTCTGTCTGTTATCTGCTCCGAGGTATTCTTGAGGACTTTCTGGAGCATGGACTCCATGTGTTTTAAGAAGGCAGCTTGAGACATACCTGAGGAGGGTAGAGGTGAGGAACCGCCAAGATTAGAATCCGATTCGTCCTCATCACCGCTGTCCGCCTGGTCCAAGGCGGCCGGAGATACAACGTGGTGTTTGGCTAAGGCCTTCGCCACCATTTTGGAGGAAGCCCGGGCCAGAGCTTCTTTGATGGGTTTCGGCTTATTCTTGCCCTTCGGTCCCGTGAGTACCATACCGAGGAACACCGGAGTGTGTCCAAAGGTGATCTTTGATGAATCGTGGCAGAATGCAGGTTCAGATGGTCAAAATTGATCCGATCATGCAGCGGGAAGCGCGGAGCTCTAAGGAAGGAAGTCTGCCATGTCGAGCTTCGCGCATGCGCCCCTTACTTTTCTTTTTATTTCTAAGTTCATCTGTCCCACTGCCCTGATTATAATACCCCTTCCCCACCCATTTTTACACAGGATAATTTAACCTCCTGACCCCCCCCCCCCGTATTTTTGCTCTGTAAGAGGAAAATGGAAAATTGGGAAGAGAAACCGGTCACTAAGATCTCTGGAGGTACTGAAAGGACCCCTGGTGACACTAGAGATGGACTGACGTGATTGTGGATGTAATTCTGTTAGTTTAAGTTTGTTTTTCTTCTTTTTTCTACTGTTGTCCAACATCACAGTACTAACAGAAATTGGTGTAATGCATATTCTCTTTGTTACTGCTGTATAACTGGTATTTTCTTCCCTGTGATGGAGATTAATAAAATTTATATTTGAAAAAAAAAAAAAAGGAGGGATAAGGGAACACTTTTGCTGCGTGGGGCAGCTTATGAGTGCCAAAGGGGGCCGGCACCTCCACTACTTAATCCTCCATTTTTAAAGTTTCCTGCACAGAAGCAAATCGGTGAGCAGCCACTGGGGCAAAACAATGATCCTCACTGTCCGAAAGATCTAGGAGCATGGCCACAGACCCCCGCAGGGTGGGCCCCATCCACGACAGCTGGATCAGATTCAGGATCAAGACGGATGAAGCAGGGGAAAGGCGGGGGATGCTTCTTGCTAGTCTGCCACCCAAGAGCCACCTGCACCCGAGACACAAAGGACTCCAGGGCCACTGTCAGACTGGGACCCAGAGGTATCTGCAGCCTCTGACGGGGGTCAGGTGGGGAAACATGCTCCTGAGACGCCATAGGAGAGAAAAAAAAGAGAGCCTTACACCAAGAGTGACCACTACAATGGGACACCCCCCAGACTGGTAGTGCTACCGCACCACCAGGACACCTCACAGCCTGCATCAGAGAGAGGAGGGATCCCCCAGACTCACCACCCCACTGGCTTAGTGCTTGCTGCCTCAGATGTAGACCTGCACACACGTGGCATCCAAGGGAGAAGAAAACACAGGAGTCAGCACCGGGGTAAAAGGAGGAGCTTCCGCCTGCCAAAAACGCCATCCTGGGCTACACAGTAATAGCCACTGTTGTCTGAGACAAAATCCACCATATCATGGCCGCCAAGCTACCCAAACATGGCCGCCGGCCGTAGGAAGTCAGTCATCGGGCATTAGGGAAAAGGACGCGGGCTATGGCAAAATAGCAGCCGGCTGTGCTAAACGAGACTACCACAGATGCAGGAGAACGCCGTAGCCTCTCAGGATGAGAAACGAGAGAGAGAGAGGATCTGCACCCCCTGGTAAGAACAGCACCTAAGCAGCGTGCACCCCCAGCCCATCAGTACTCATCCCCGTCCCCCAGGACCCGCCACAGGCACACCATCCCACATGGAGAGAGGAGGGGGAAGGGGGGGGTTAACAAGGGACCTCCAGGGCCATGAAAAGAGGGTGCAGGGACAGAGGGGATTCCGCAGGACCGAACAACCCAGGGAGGGGCCCGGGTCTGCCACAAAAAACCCCTAAGGGGAAAGGGGGACATTTACTCCAAGCAGGCACTGCTCCAGACAAAACCTCCTCACCACCGAAGTGGGGGGCTGCCGACCATGAGGGACGCTGCGACTCGAGCCGAGACCCAGTCGTATGCAACCTCGCGAGGCGTTTATCACACAAGGCCAGCCCCTGTCCAGTGGGGCTAGGTCGCGGCCGACCTAGCGCATAGCGGCGGTCTGCATGTGCTCACTGGCCACACTGAATCGAATGTCCAGCTAGTCACCCAGCCCGGCAGTTGATTGTAGATCTCACAGGGAAAATCCAGGAAAAAAATCACAAACTAAAATAAATTGCCAAGACAAAAGATCCCAGCAGGGAACTAGGTCCTTACTGCTGACTAGGCATAAAAAATCTAAAGGCCTATAGCAGAGAGGGAGGTGTATATCATGTAGGACTGCCCATGGGCGTAGCCAAGCCTTTTTTCTGCCTAGTGTCCTACTCCTGTAGCTGGTGGTATAACCCTATGGTTCTGAATAAAGAAGGCTGTGTCTGTCAATGAACAAATAAGAAATATGGTTCTACCCTATTGTGCATAAAGGTGTCCACAGGCATAAGTGGACCATTGAACCACCAAGGTCCTTTGTAAAAACCCTTATGTATATGTACACTAGTAGAATTTTGCCAGACACCACAAACCTTAGAATCCTCGGGGGAAACACATCTTAATCTACATAATTTGGTCTCTAGCTAATGCTTTGATAAGTTGGTGACAGAAGAGAAAGGTAATTTTATGCACCGATCTGTATAAAAAATATACTACATTTTCCCATATTTCACTATATATTTTTACATACTTTCTCCAAAGAATACTATTAAGCTTCAATACCATCTGACATTGATGCCACTTGGCTCCAAATGTTAAAGTGTATACATGGTAAAACTTTTTGTTTAGTTTTGGATACAGTAGAAAGTATTAGAGCTTCCCTTTTTGGGGAAATTGCCATTTTAGAGTTGTCACTAGAACAACAGGTGAGGCTAAATGATGCAATAGGGTCAATTGTTCCAGTGACTATAAAGGAGGGGAATTTCTCTCTCTTTTTTCCGTGAGATGCAAGAAAACATTTCCTCATATTTTCTGTTGCATCTCAGGGACCTAAATGAAAGAAAAATCTCTAACTAAAAACTAACAGGGTTTTAACATTTCTGTATTTCATCCAAACCAATAAAAAGTTTTGGCTATAAATACGCTTTAGCAGTAATTGAAACTACTATAGGGTTATTGACACTCTGGACCCCCCAGAAATTATTTGCTATCGGCAGTTGAAAAGCCAGCAAATATCAGGCTTCAGGACTCTTATCATCCCAATCTAGCAACTCAAGAGACACCCTTAAACAAAGAAAGCAATGCTACACAAAGTTTTTATAAGTAAACCTGAACAATAATATATGTTTAAGAATTAATAGTTTGATTGTGCCAACAGAGCAATTCAAGACTTGTCCCTTTAATGTGGCATATTGAGTCCTCCAGTTTCATAAATACATTGATTGTAAAGTATCACTCAGTGCCAGAAGGAAAGTAAAATTATGGCATAGGTATGCAAAAGAATTCTAGAGACGATAACGCTGCAAGTAAGAGAGGTTTTATCAACATAAATGCAATGCTTGCAATGGAGGAGAGTTATAGTATATATGTAGGTAGGTTGAATATAGGGTCTAGTGAGTAGATACATAGTGCTTCTCCACCCCATGTCCCCTTCCCTAATTTATCTAAACCCTCAGTATAAAATAACTTATTTCCTTCTCTATCAGAGTTTTTGATCATGTTGAGTCACTTTGGAACCATGAATTGTGTGCATGACTGCATGTGTATATTTCTGTATGTGTGTGTGTGATGTAGCAAATAACATCTATTTATTGCTTTTGCCCAAGAAACCAAAGAAAATCACACTATATAGAAATATAAATTCCTTATATACATTTATGCACATATGTCGAAACAAGATCCAGAGAGCACTTAACATTGCTGACTTCAGACATAAAATAATATGATTACGGCACAGTGACTTTTTTTTATCACTGGTTAGTACACTTGCCATGTGAAAATACTGTAAAATATTCGGGACATGGGGGAAAACGTAACATTAAATGGGGGAACCAGTATGTGATTTTAATGTAATGATTCATTTGTTATTTATACTGAATGTGGATTTTAAGATAACTCCACTAAGTTATCTTCAACCAACCTAGTGACCATTTTAATTAATGTAAACAAAGTATACAAAATCATGGTGATGTAGATGAATAGTTCAACATTACAGATGTATGACGTCCCTAAGAAAATAACCAAGATTAACTAGCAATGTTCCTTTAGATATTTTGAAAAAAAATAAAATTGTATAATATATATAGATATATATATCTATATATATATATATATCTATATATATATATATATATATATATATATATATATATATATATATATATATTTATACATATAGAGAGAGAGAGAAGCGCAAGAGAAAGAGATAAGGAAAAGGTGATGGAAGAAATCATAGAATTGTAATCAAGCACATAATAGTAGAAGGAGCAATTCACAAAAGGCACAAAGAAGGCTGTTGCCATTTACACTGCCATTGAGCAACATAAACTAATCATTTCAGGCACAGCATAACAATGCTGATTTTTCAAGATAACAGGTTTCATTTACAAATACAGGTTTCAAGAACTACACCAAAACAAGGCATTGCAGAAACTGTGCTCAGCTCAGCTGATAAGAACACATCTATGAATGTTTAGTAGTCTCCCTGGGGAAGGACAGATGTTAGATTGTAAAAGGGTGCATGATACATTGTGCATAACAAGAACAGTGCGCGTTCCATAAATAACACTGAACAAAAGAAAGGTTGGATCACTGTTAATCAGGTCACTGCAATCTTATCAAGATGGGATCTCAATAAACAAATCACTGAAGAAATGTATTTTATGCACAGCCCAGACCAATTCCGAGAAAAATATGCAACGCAGCAGAATCGTTCAACAGCAGTAACGAAAACAGCTGAGCCGATCCTATTCAATAGACATAAATATATGTATATGGGGAAAGGATTTCTCATACAAGCTGATGATGCAAATAGCTGACTTACCTGGCATTCTCTGCAAGGCTGTTTGTCCCTTTTTTTCTTCTTCATATTATATTACAGAATGCCTGTTTTGCTTTATTTTAAAGCCAACTGCTTCAGGGCACTAGCATTTTCATGATTTCAGCAACTAGGCTAACCCTGATGCACGGCTTAAATAGGAAAACTAGAGAGAGAGAAAACCTCCTTCCAATCACAGCTCAGATATTGACAGTGTTCCGGGGGTTAGTTAAAGCATTTTTTCAAGAAATGACCAGTGGGAAGTGTGAACTAGAAAAGGGGGCTGCACAATGATGTGTTATTGTTCCTCTGCAAGATCAAAAGGAGAAATAAAATGTTTTCTTCCTTCAGAAAAAATAAAAAATCCGCCTTTGTTTCCTTACGGAGGCTTCTGTTACTAGCGATGGAGCTTAGATCATCGCATGCAGCCTTCCATTGCATACATGTCACTTGTCATGAGCATCAAGGGCAGACTGTTGATGTAAATCAAAAAGCAGTTTTGATGTATTTCAATAGCAACAACATTTGGTTACAATAGTATAAAAAAAAATAGGCATTTGGTATAAGTAAACATTTTACTGTGACCAAAGGATCACAGTGAAGAGCAAAGCTGTTGCCTCCTCCTCAAAGATGGAAAGCAAGCAGTCTGTTACAATCCAGGTTGCTTCACAAAAAAAAAAAAAAAAAAAAACAGTTACCATTAAAGCTGTAGCAGCGCTTAAAAATCAGCATGCATTAAAAGAGCAGTGATATACATTATACACTTGTTTAACAACTACTATTAAATATCGGTACAATTTATTAATTTGTGTTCTGTGTAAGGCTGGAAAGGCTGCAAATACTTGATCTGTGTTATTTGTGAGATAGTGTGAGAATACATGCAGATATTCCCCTACCCACCCCCCAGTACTGTCCCCCTAGACTAGAGAATACAGAACCAAGTATCATTTTATGGCACTATGTATTTTGTATAAAATTTGTTAATAACTTTGTCTGTGATAACCAGAAAAAGCTATCTCCTGCAGCCTGCAATAATAGAGCAACCGCAGCAACAATAGAGCAACCGCAGCAACAATAGAGCAACCGCAGCAACAATAGAGCAAACCCAGCAACAATAGACCCCCATCAAAAACAAAAGATCCCCTAGCAGCCTGCAACATAAGCCCCCCCCCCCCCCCCCCCCCACACACACACACACAACAGCGACAATTCACCCCCATATAGCAACCATCAATAGACCCTTCAGTACCCCTTGCCAACACACAAATTCAGCGCTGGAGTTGACAGAACAGCTTACTAGCGGGTTTCCACTGAAAAAAGTCCTGTACTTGAAATAGTAGACTTGCAGTTTCTGATCAGTCTCTTCTAAGCCAGAATTGTATTTAAGCATCTTTTCAAGACCATTAAAATATTAACAAGAAGGGTATTATCTGACAGTCCAACCATAAACCAACTCTGGGCTTGCTCCCCACCCCTTTGGAGCACCCCTATAGTAGTAAAAAAAAAATCTCTATAATTAACTTTTTTCCTGGTGCTTTTAGTCCGGTCTGCTGACATCCAAGATCTACCGGTGGGTAAATCCTAAATATTACAGTGAGTAATGGCATGGTGCTTAACCAGGGGAGGATTGACATCTGATGGGGCCCCCAGGTTTAAAGATGACCACCACACAGCAGCTATCTTAATGACACAACATTAATGTGGCAGGGCCGTGTGTAGGGACTTTAAGCTTTAATGAAGTATCAGGAGTCTAACAAGAACCCCTCAAGTCAGGAGACATTTAACAGGCTCCTGCCCATTCATGAACTGAAGCATAGGAAATATAAATACCTGCAGCTACTGCTGGCGGGAGAGAAAAGGAGGGGGCACACTGGAGATTATAACCTACATATAATGGGCAGTATACAGTGATGGGAAGCAGTGGGCAGTATACAGAGGGAAGGGGCCATTATACAGTGGTGGGGAGCAGGGAACAGTATACAGGGGGAAGGGGACAGTAAGCAGTATACAGCAGGGGGAGGGGAGCAGTATACAAGGGGGAGGGGGTGGTATAAAGGGGGATTAGGGCAGTATACAGTGGTGGGGAGCAGCATACAGGGGGAGGTGGGCAGTATACAGGGGAGAGAGGGGGAGTATATAGCTGTGGGGAGCAGGGAGCAGTATACGAGGGGCAGTATACAGGGAGAGGGGGCAGTGAGCAGTATACAAAAGGAGGGCAGTGTGCAGTATACAGGAAGAGGGGGAACGTGAGCAGTATACAGGGGGAGCAGTGAGCATTATACAGGGGGAGGGGAGCAGTATACAGAAGGAGGGGTGCAGTGAACAGTATACGGGGGAGGGGAGCAGTATACAGGAGGGAGGCAGTATACAGGAGATGGGCAGTGAGAAGTATACAGGAGGAGGGTGGCAGTGAGCAGTATACAGGGGGAGAGGGACAGTACACAGGAGGAGGGGGCAGTGAGCAGTATGCAGGTGTAGTGAGCAGTATACAAGTGGAGGGGAGCAGAATACAGGAGGAGGGGAGGTGAGCAGTATACAGGGGGAGGGAAGCAATATACAGGAGGAGGGGGGCAGTAAGCAGTATACAGGAGGAGGGGAGAAGTGAGCAGTATACAAGGGGAGGGGGCAAATGTCTGGGACTAGGTGGGCGGGGAGCAGTATACAGGGAGAGGGGGGCAGTGAGCAGTATACAGGAGGAGGGGAGCAGTATACAGGAGGGGGGAGTGAGCAGTATACAGGAGGAGGGGGCAGTGAGCAGTATACAGGAGGAGGGGGCAGTGAGCAGTATAAAGGGGGGAGGGAGTATAGAGTGCACTAACCACAGTAGGGAGTTGAAGCATTACAGATAGAGGGTATAGTTGTAGCAGTCATTAAACAGATTGCCATTTATGTTCCTCCTCCCAGTTATTTATCACTTTCAACGGCCACCTGTGCATGTAAATGAAGGTGTCCCCACCTCTACCCCACCCATGAGCTCGGTCAGCCAGTGTAGAAGCTGCTGGCTGGGAGAGAGATAATTGGGTCTGATGGCCACCAAGGCTGCACTGCACCTGGGGACCTGGTGGAATAGATAGATAGACATGCTTTCACGGGCCTTCCTGCAATAGCTAAGCAGCACATAGAGGAACTGAACCGTCCATTTATCTCCTGCCACCATTGAATACCTGCAGGAGGAGAAACGAGCTTTCAGCGGTGGCAGGAGATAAATGGATGGTTCAGTTCCTCTATATGCTGCTTAGCCGCTCCTCCTATCCAGACAGCCCCATGTGTCTGCTCAGGATGTTTGGCATCAGTCAGGGGCGGGCCCCCTACTTGCCCATGGCCCTCGGGCAGTGCCCGATATGCACAAATGGTCAGTCCCCCCCTGTGCTTAACTCTGCAGCATTCTCCTGCTCCCAGCTTACAGATAGTGGGTTGTGCGACCCAGGGAAACACTGCACTGGAATTTTTGTGGACATGGGTTTTAAGGCCTTGTTTATAAGAGAAGGAATGTATTTTTAGTGGTTTTGGGAATGCTTACCAGTGTATTCACCAGTTTGGAGAGTGAGATGATACACATAGCAGCACATGGTGGATGTTTGCTCTCACCATTTAATAGATGCCAATGGTTTCTATCGTTGTGGAAATAGACTACTAGAAGTCTATTGAAATATCCTCCATACGCTTATCAAGTGGGCATATAGTACAAGCATTTGCAGACATTTATAGGCACTTATAGGACATTCTATACCCCAGAGCTTTCTATGAAGATTTTGTTCCAGACAGCCCCCATGGGATGATTGTAAGTAAATAGCAGCCATTTTCAAGCATAGTAAGCTGCTTTGTGAACTTAATTTGGGAGAGTGCATTGCCCAGAGCTGTAATATTCTGCCTAGCCCAGTTACAGCATCCTAGGGCAGGGAATCTGTCAGCAAGGGCACAATGACCAACAGCTAAGCATGAAACCAAATATGTAAGCAAAAAACAATATAATCCACTCCTCTTTTTTTTGCTACATTACTTCCTATTTAAGTTACATTACCTGTTTAGCGGAGTTAATTAGCTTTATCC
The DNA here is from genome assembly GCF_037356315.1 of Lithobates pipiens. Classification (NCBI taxonomy): domain Eukaryota; kingdom Metazoa; phylum Chordata; class Amphibia; order Anura; family Ranidae; genus Lithobates; species Lithobates pipiens. The sequence goes on along the minus strand of NW_027507791.1, from coordinate 153,003,573 downwards.
AGGCTCTTAAGAGGTGTTTGAAAAGCTATGTAAAAAACGCTGCAAACACTACATGGACATGCTGTAAATGCTTGCAAAACAGCAGTATATGGAACCATTAAATAGCCTATACTTTTAGCAATGGCATTCTAAAATGAAAATAGACTCCTAGCTTTTAAAGACCCTTTATAAGTTGGATTTTGCTTACTCAAATACAAAACAAAAAAAAAGCAGGCTACACCCCATCTTACAGAAGACACGCTGATGCACAAACTTACCTTTCTCTCTCTTGTTTACCACCCCATTCTGTGTAGCTGCCTTATAAATCCCAGAATTTAAAAAAATGGAACACATAACCCTCGCAGTGATTATAGTGCTCGAGCAGCATTTTTTTTCAGACCCAAACATTGTCACAGGATACAGGCATTGACTTTGAGAATTTGGTTGGTACTTGCATGGAATCTTTGCTGAATTTGTAACAAGAATTGTAAGAGCAGAAAGAAGTGCACAATGTGTCTTAAGGGTCTGTACAACGCAAACTATATGCTCTTTTTCAGAACACAGGTTTGCTTTAAAATATCTTTACTACATACCAAATGTGGAGCCTACAAGCCTATTATCCATCTGAATTTCCCAGTAGATTTCGTGTAAACAACACCAAAAAGAGATTAGTGTTAATTTATTACTAAAGATTGTTTAATTAATACAAAGATGAATAAAAAAAAAAACATTGCAAGCCATATATTAAAAAATTTAATATAGAAAATAAAAAAATCATACATACCTATCACCATTAAAACCCAACCCACCATACCTCCCCAAAATCCTAAAAATCCTTTCCAATGAAAACATTTGTGGAGGTACTGTACACACATTCACCAAAAGTAGCTATATCATTGCTGCCCAGTCAATAAGTATGATCATAGCATGGTGCAACATTTGACAGTGAGTTACTGTACATACATGAGACATCTGCTCAATCCAATGATTTCTCAACATAGGCATTTAATATTTAAATATTCGCTATGAAAGCCAAAAGACAGAATTCTCTACAGGACTCTAGGTGGACCACACAGATTTCTACAACTCTATTGCATATACAAATGGTTAGCACCACCAAGAGGATTTCAAGTATTAATATTTGCATACACATAATCACCTCTAATGTTGCCCATAATTTGTTTTTTCTTTGTGGTTCAGCCATCTAATTCCTCCAACCACATAAGCAAGGGGGATGGAGAAATCCTCCATGCTGGGACATTGTATTTTGTCAGCGGGACTGGTCACTGTCAGAATACACTAATCAGGATTGCAGCTGGCTAATAATGAAAAAAAATCCCAAATGTTTGTTCAAAGAAGTCCATCTAAAGTCTGACTTATGTCAAACAGGCACAGCCACATATACTGTAGATTGAAATTTCGGCCAGTCCTTGCAGTCCCAGCTAAAAGTTAACAATCTTTGGCCAGATTAAGTGTGCTTATAACCTTGGCATGCCAAGGGTCTACCCATCCATTCAGGGATAACCATCCATTTACATTGCCTATAACATCTTTGTTAGATTAAAACAAAAAAGCATACACTTTGGCGGAGATGTATTGGTTCAAATCCCAATTCAGGACCACAAGTAAAATATTTCACTATTCTTATCACAAATTATTATGAGAAAGGAAAGAAAAAACTGCACTTGCATAAAAATCTTAAAGAGTGACAAAGCAGAAAACATATTATGAGATATTTACTATAGTGCCAAATATGTACAACAATCGCGTTGCACTAATTAATAAACACAACATTGATTTCAAATAGTGCAAAAGAAGAATAAATATATGAATGGCAAAATGTAAAGATTAAAGTCCCCAAACATAGCTCCGTGATTACTTCATTGCGCAAACTGAAAGCAACCCAGAAGTCCATCTTTGTGCCAGCTGGGATTGTTTTCTTAATGCATATTCACCTTTTTATGCTTACAAGTGCAATTTAAAATTAAATAAACATTTGTATGGGATTTCACACTATGTAGAACGTCTGCTCTTATGTTCTTTTCTGCGATCTTATGGGTGGTGGCCAGAAGGGAGGATTTAAGATAGTGATTGAGATAGGGCATATCCCTAAGCAAGAATGGTGGGGGGGGGGGGGGGTGAGGGAGGAGACAATTGCTGGTGTAGACCCCTATACCGCACACTGTTTACGACTTCTGTATTATTAGAGAATCATATTGAAATTTATCAAATGCAGCAAAGTCTTTACATCCATTCTCCCATGTGTGCCAACCCCCTTGCTCCAAGTCAGTTGCACCACCACAACCTATGAGGTCAAGGAGCATGCAAAGTAGTGGCAGGGAAGGCAGACTGGGGTAGGGCTGCAACTAACGATTATTTTTATAATCGATTAGTTGGCCGATTATTGTTTTGATTAATCGGTTAATAATCTTAAAAAAAAAAAAAGTGTGGTGTATAAATTAGTTAATATGTACAGTTTTAAAAAAAGGTAATTCATTTTTAAATATCTCTATGCAGTGGTAAATAATCCACTCTGAGAATAACAGACAGAGGAGATATACTATATACTATTAGAAGAGATATACCGTATAAGCTAATAGAGTATATACTATTAAAGGGTGAATCTAGTAAATATCATCAGACTTAGAAATCAATTTTTTTATTAAAAAAAAAAAAATGCCATTTTAAGAACGTTCGTTTGATTTTCTAATCATTAGCGGGGTCAAATCGAGGTTCATTTTCAACCACAGTGACGGGAAAATTTGGAAATAGAAAACTTCTTGGTTCAAGGAATTTTCAGACAGTGTATATGGTTTTCGTTTGGAAATTACACATTGATTTTAAAAACAGAATGTTAAAAACAAGTGGAAATGTCAAACAACATTCTTTCATTCAGCGAATGTAGAAAGATTTTTTTGTCTGAATATTTTTGTTTTAAAACTGATCTGTGTGGCCAGCAAAAGGCTCAGTACACACCTATGCAGTTTGCATTTGATCTGTTTCTGCAGTGTTTATTGCTGTGTGTTTTGATTTTTGCGCACGTGATTTTGTTGCAATTTGCATTTTTATATGTTTTTTGGGCAATTTGTTGTTGGGCAGATTAAAAAACACAAATTGCTGCAAAGACGAATTACATGCTTTTCTGCACCTTCTCCATTGAAGTATATTGAAAGAAAAAAAGCACAGTTTTGATAAAAAAAAAAAAAAAAAAAAAAAAAAAAGCCTTTGACCCTTTCCAAATACGCAGCGGTTGAAAAAAGCATAGATGTGAACGTGTCCCACAGGAAACCATGATAAATGAACTGTAGTGCATTTCTGCAAAAAGCACCAAAAACACATACAGTGGCGCAAACAAGTATTTAGTCAGCCACCAATTGTGCAAAGTCTCCCACTTAAAAAGATGGCCTGTAATTGTCATCATATCAAAATATGGAAACAAATCCAGATAATCACATTGCCTGATTTGGAAAGAATGTATTTGCAAATTATGGTGGAAAATAAGTATTTTGTCAATATCAAAAGTTCATCTCAGTACTTTGTTATATACCCTTTGTTGGTAACGACAGAGGTCAAACGGTTTCTGTAAGTCTTCACAAGGTTGTCACACACTGTTGCTGGTATGTTGGCCCATTCCTCCATGCAGATCTCCTCTCCTCTAGAGCAGTGATGTTTTGGGATCATCACTGGGCATCACAGACTTTCAACTCCCTCCAAAGGTTTTCTATGGGGTTGAGATCTGGATATCAAAGCCGCCACTCCTTTGCCCGGGCGTTGTGTTTGGGATCATTGTCATGCTGAAAGACCCAGCCACGTTTCAGCTTCAATGCCCTTGCTGATGGGAGAAGGTTTGCACTCAAAATCTCACAATACATGGCCCCATTCATTCTTCCATGTACACGGATCAGTCGTCCTGTTGCCTTTGCAGAGAAACAGCCCCAAAGCATGATGTTGCCACCCCCATGCTTCACAGTAGGTATTGGTGTTCTTTGATTACAACTCAACATTCTCTCGCCTCCAAACACAACGAGTTGTTTTTCTACTAAACAGTTCTACTTTGGTTTCACCTGACCATATGACATTCTCCCAATCCTCTTCTGGATCATCCAAATGCTCTCTAGCAAATAGATGGGCCTAGACATGTACTGGCTTAAGCAGGGGGACACATCTGGAACTGCAGAATCTGAGTCCCTGGCAGCGTATTACTGATGGTAGCCTTTGTTACGTGGGTCCCAGCTCTCTGAAGGTCATTCACTAGGTCCCCCCATGTGGTTCTGGGATTTTTGCTCACCATTCTTGTGATTATTTTGATCCCACGGGGTGAGATCTTGCATGGAGCCCCAGATCGAGGGAGAATATCAGTGAATATCAGTGGTCTTGTCTTCCATTTTCTAATTATTGCTCCCACAGGTGATTTCTTCACATCAGGCTGCTTGCCTATTGCAGATTCAATCCCAGCCTGGTGCAGGTCTACAATTTTGTTTCTGGTGTCCTTTAACAACTCTTTGATCTTCACCATAGTGGAGTTTGGAGTATGAAGGACGTTTATACTTTCTTTTGACTGGCAAAAGAGTACTCTACCCACTAGAAATCGTTTGGATATACTTATCCAAGTCATCCCCAAATGTCGTTCCCCATGAAAAGGGGAAACTAAGAATCTTTCATGGCATCTATGGCAAAACATAGTACCTTTGGTAGTTCGGCCAACTCACAGGCCTGTTGTGTAGGGACCTCCTTAAGGGCCTCTTTGAACTGGTTCTCTAGGGACTGACAGATACCTATTGCAACAACTGCAGGCTGAGAAACTGCCCCTGGCAAGGAAAAAGAGGATTTTAACAGAAATTCTAACTTTTTAGTTGTTGGATTTTTAACCACTTCAGCCCCGGACAATTTTGCTGGCCAAAGACCAGACCACTTTTTGTGATTCGGCACTGCGTCGCTTTAACTGACAATTGCGCGGTCATGCGACGTGGCTCCCAAACAAAATTGACGTCCTTTTTTCCCACAAACAGAGCTTTATTTTGGTGGTATTTGATCACTCCTGCGGTTTTTATTCTTTGCGCTATAAACAAAAAAAGAGCAACAATTTTGAAAAAAAAACACGTTATTTTTTACTTTTTGTTATAATAAATATCAATAAAAATATATAAAAAAACTTTTTTTCCCTCAGTTTAGGCCGATACACATTCTTCTACATATTTTTGGTAAAAAAATCGCAATAAGCGATTATTGATTGGTTTGTGCAAAAGTTATAGCATTTACAAAATAGAGGATAGTTTTATGGCATTTTTATTAATAATTTTTTTTTTTTACTAGTAATGGCGGCGATCAGCAATTTTTATTGTGACTGCGACATTATGGCGGACACATCGGACATTTTTGACACATTTTTGGGACCATTGTCATTTATACAGCAATCACTGCTATATAAATGCAGTGATTCCTGTGTAAATGACACTGGCAGTGAAGGCCTTAACCAGTGGGTGGCAGTGTAGGGGTTAAGTGTTCGTAGGGGTGTGTTACTAACTGTTGGGGGCTGGGCTTTCATTTAGTGAACACTGATCTCTGCTCCAATCACATGGAGCAGAGATCAGTGTCACTAGTTGCTAGACAGAACGGGGAGATGCTGTTTACAACGGCATCTCTCCGTTCAGCCGTCCCGTGAGACGATCGCGGGTATGCCCGCGACGATCGAGTCCGCGGGACCCGCGACCGGACTCACGGGGGTCCCGACCAGCGCGCGAGTTTCCCGCCGGCAGCAGGGCGGCATTAAAGATTGGACGTACCTGTACGCCAATATGCCTGCCTGTGCCATTCTGCTGACGTTCATCAGCGTGCGCTGGTCGGGAACTGGTTGAGCATTTCTGCATTGTCTACTGGGCAAGTTACATTTTTACTGATGCTGGAAATCTCATCGTCAACTGCTGGTACTTTCCATCTTTTTGTGAATTTTTCCGCCATGGGATAGAGAACTGAAAATCTCTTTGGAGGGAGAAAATGCTTATCCGGGTGATCCCATTCAGCATAAATAAGCTTTTCTAGTAATGCCTGGACCAGAAATGCATGAAAAGATTGTAAGGTTTTTAAAGAACCCAAGGAAGAGACAGAACTTTCAGCTGACTCGGTTAGGGGCAGCATGAAAGTAAACGAACCATCTCCGCAAGAGTTTGTACCATCAATCTCTCAGATTCCGAGGTTGTAAAAGGTTAATCAACTGTTGTTTCCTCCACAGAGAAATAACCGGCTTGTTTTTCTACGTGATTGCCTGAGGGTAATACCTCATCCAGTACCCACTGTCCCTTTAGTAAAGCGATTTACAGACTCACAGACATCCTGAATAGACCATTCCCAACATTTTTCGTTGACTGGACATTATCAAGGAAGAAGAGTCATCTTGGATATTTGTCTCATGCCATGTTCCAGGGCTTCTACACAGAAGAGCAGAGGGAAGTTGTTGTGATTAGTCTGTGACCGCATGATCCGGAGAGACAGGGTCTTGTTGGTTGTAAATAGTCCTGGTCCAGTTAGTTGAGGTTTGACATACTGAAATACCAGAGAGAGCTGGATGCAAGGCTGGACCTGCCAGGGTAAAGAGAGCTTTTAAGTGCATCCCAAATTTACTGTCCACAGAATCTTTACAGTAAGATATTTGTTCTGGACAGAAATAGCAGGGTCAATCATAGGTATAGTCCACTTTTTGGAAAATCTTTTTCAACTTGATAGAGTTCAGAAAAGTTTTTTTTTGTTTTTAAAAGGAGTGAAAATTATTTAGGAGTGATCCAGTTGTCTTAAACTGCACATTGTATCTGTTTGTGAACAGGGAATGTTTTACAAGGCTTAGTAGGTCTCTTTATGCCCAAAGGGGAGTGGAGAGCTAGCAAAAATACATAGTGCTCCTTTATGTTTGGCTAACATCACAGTGCCTCTATTGCACTGAAATTCCAAGCAGCACTGTCAGCCCTACCTGTTGGACTACAGAATCCGCCCAACTCCAAGCCCTCCTTGTCCCATTACAAATGCATACATTGATTACTTTCATTGCAAAACAATGCTTCTTCCTTGACTTCCAAGAGCCTGCCCATACATTGTGTGTAAGGAAGGCCTCTTGTTAGCTGTAATTCTAGAGGGTATGGTGACATAAACAGGAACTGAGCTTCCAGCAGTTGCTCCTGTAAGAATTTTACAAGCCTGGTAATGAAGGCATAGCAGTCTCTCTCTACAGAAACAAGGTAAATGGAAAAAAGTGTGTTTTCTTTTTGTACTCACTGCAACATTTTTCCCAAGCTCATTGACAGACATAGCTTTCTCTAGTCTTTATGACTGGGTTATACAGTCACGTGCCTGAGTAGAACACTAGATACAAACAAAACAAAAGTTCAACATAGGGGTGCCTTTAGAAGGTAAGGCAAACACTGCAAATTACTGCAGGAAGAAATTTCTTTCAAAATTGAGGACATAATATTTAATGTAGGACATAATTCCTACAGGTACTTGAGACCAAAACTAGCATGTGAAGATGCAGCAGCATTAACTTTGCAAAACTTTGTAAAGGTTTGAGTAGATGACAAGTAACTGTTTGCAGACTCAGGAGCTGAAGCCTGGAGGCAAAATACTCACAAGGCACTTCCTGCCCAGATGTAACTGGAAATAGAGGATCCAGGCGTAGATAGCTTATGCATGAACTAAAATCTGTAGATAGCTTATGCATGAACTAAAATCTGGTGAATCTAATGAGAATTGGTGGCTGCCACCCAGCCTTTCTTCAACCTGACAGTAACCACAGAAAGGAAATCTGTCTAGCAGGAGGAGACCATAACAATAAAATAAACATGAACAGTTTGGACCATTGTCCAGACATGTCCAGACAATGGAGAACTATCTTCTATGAGCAAATTGTTTGGACAGTGTGATGGATAACAGACTTATTTAGGTAAAAAGAGGACTCTACATTAGGAAATAAAGAGGGCCCTGGGCAAAGCAGCATGACTAGTCCTTATGCAGGACCAGATATGGAGGCTAGCAAGACAGGGCCAGGTGGATGACAAAAGGAGACAGATTTCTATCTCTCCAGGCCTGACTTTCAAAAAACAGTCAGGCTGTTAAAAACAAGTCAGTCTAAAGTAAATGAAAGATGGGTCTTTGAGTCAAAACATCTGGATGAAGATTAAGGTGCCATGTAGGGTACCAGCAGACAAATTGTGTACCAAGACCAACAATGCAATTATGATACCACCAAAAAGACCAGGAATTTTTTTTGGCTAAAATCTGTTGAAGCAGCTGGGGTAAAAGTTTTATCAGAGGAAAAGCATAAATCACAGTATTGGTCATATGAAGACCTTAATGTGGATGTAAACCTGATTTTTTTATGCCATAATGTAGAGTAGAAGATTTCCTATCATTTGAGCACATTCTTGCCAAAACTAGTTAATCCAGCTCTGAACAATCCACTTTTATTGTTCAGCGAGATAAATCTTGACAAACAGAGAAAAACTTTGTCAAATCCTCCCCCTTGCTGTGAGTGACAGGTGATTTACATATCTCGTGCACTAGCCTAAGAGACATGCATTATTTTTGAATTCCCTCCCACTCTATTCTTCTGCTGCTCTGCAAGGATTGGCTGTTCCACACACAGTCATGTGGGGACTTTTCTGGGTTTTGACTGGATGTTAGTGATCATAGCAGAAGTTCAGTGTAAGAAATACACAGGAGAAAATGCATGTTGATAAGGGGAGTGTAGATGTGGGCGGGGAGTCTACTGACATCACGACTCCACCCACCGAGCCCTGGAAAACAGACCCACCCACAAAATCTCCAGTTTTTCGAGTCTCATAGCAGACAGAGGGGAGACATTTGACAGATAAGTATACATGCAGGAGGCATATATATCCATCTAGATAACCAATATTGCAGTAGTTTAGAAAGGATGAGAGTGGGTTTACATCCACTTTAATGCAGCTTGTCACCCCCAAATAGGGATCATTAGTTCCAATTACAGACCTGTTCACCTTGTGGTTTAGGCAGAACACCATCCATTTCCTGTACTGCAGGCAGAAGTGCTGAAAAGTTTCCCAGTGAAGACCACTTACATTGATCTAGGCTCTGGCAAATTTTACAGTCAGCCTGCCAATATTTCACACCTGAAATGTACACCATGGAGGAGACTGAACATGATTTTCAGTTTACTGCAAAAAGTAGAAAACCTTCAGCCCTGCTGCTGTCCAATTTGTTGGTTGACGCACAACACGTCTGTCAGAAACCATGAATCAGACTGAGACAGATGTACAGTTAAATCTCACTTGTTTAATAACAATAAAAAAAGGTAAACAGAGTAAACGTAGTCAAAACATAGCCAGAGTTCAGGAACCGGAACGGATAGTCAGACAAGCCAAAACGTCAGGGAGCAAGTCTTTAACAGGAACACAGAAGAGCTTCTCTAAAGTTGTGACCAAGGTGAAGGCAGAGATCATCTGGGCTGAACGGCTTAAGTAGGTAGGACTGACAAGCAGGATATCATCAACCGGTGAGTCACTGAGGAGAGATAGGAGCAGGCAATTAACCGACAGCCAAGCAGCCAGCTCAGAGAAGGAAGGACTGAGCTCACCCCTGACAACATTGTAGTCTTGACAGGCTGCGCTCTTACTAGATGGATGCGCTTCCAGCAAAACTGTCCTATGCAGGAATGAGTCTGATTGCTCAAGGTTCTAGCACAGTGATGGGTGGACGAGCCATCTCCTAGGACCAGAGACCATAAACTGTCAAGAGACCAGACACACCTTCCCAGCCCAGTGGGCAGGCATCCTTTGTCATGTTTATCCAGCAAAGCAGAAGGAAGGACTAACGTCAGAAACACGTAGGCTGTTTTACAGCTTTGTACATGCATTTACTATTTTGGAAGTCATCCTGAGTCCTGACCATCCCTTTCCTTTATTCTGGTATGTTGAAGGCGTCAGCAGCCCTAAAGTCTGAGCACCGGATGGAGATTTTATGTGGGAAGGTTTTAGCGCCTTTACACCTATTTTCCTACAAACTAGTAATAATCCTCCCAATCTCAAACCAAGGAAACACTGCTAACCTGGGCATATGTTAACATTGTATAGATATTTTATTTTTTTTGCAAGCCGGGCACTGTGTGCTATACATGTCCACATTAGGGATGAGTTGAACACCACCCCCCCCCCCCCCCGTTCGGTTCGCATCAAGAACATGCGAACAGGCAAAAACGTTGTTCGAACACACGAACACCATTAAAGTCTATGGGACACGAACATGAAACATCAAAAGTGCTAATTTTAAAGGCTTATATGCAAGTTATTGCCATAAAAAGTGTTTGGGAACCCGGGTCCTGCCCCAGGGGACATGTATCCTTTAATATTCCTTTAAATTTCGTACCTGGGGGGTGTCTATAGTATGCCTGTAAAGTGGCATGTTTCCTGTGTTTAGAACAGTCTGACAGCAAAATCTAAAGGAAAAAAAAGTCATTTAAAACTACTCGCGGCTATAATGAATTGTTGGTCTGGCAATACACATAAAAGTTCATTGATAAAAACGGCATGGAATTTCCCCACAGGGGAACCCCGAACCAAAGTTAAAAAAAAATATGCATGAATCTATCCATTAGTAATGGAGGGGGGTCGTTAAAGAGAGGAGGCGGCACCCGTGTGCGCTTAATGGATGGCCGCCACTGCATCCTTCCCTTGGACAGTGAACAGGTTTGAATCATTGCCTTGGAAGCTTTTATGGGGAAGGAATCAGAGCATCACTTCCTATTCCAGAAGGCTCTGTACTGAAAATGCAAATCTGCAAGGTGTTAAAAGAGGGAGATTGGAGGAGAACCACTCCAAGTGGAAGGGACAGAATTGTTTTATCTGTGGAATACCAGCTTGCAACATATTTATCTAAAACTTGGATCACCCAAAAGTTTGCAATTGAAGCAAGACAACACCCACCTGGATAATTACAGGTGCGGACAAACCTTTATGCAGAAGAGTATTTACCAGCGGGCTTGGCAGGCTTAGACTGCTAAGGACGTATGGAATCTGAGAAGGCAGAGGAATTGAAGGCCTTGGCTCTCCTGTCAGAGGTCATTTGTAAAACAAAAAGGTGTTTGCGAGTGCTGAAGGAAAGATTTGATTTCATACATAAGTCTTTGACTTCTTGGTTTGAGGCAGCTTTGCCCTCAGTGGGGCCACTAATGATCTCATTCAGCAAATATATCTTTTCATGTGACAACACTGAAGAAATTACACTTTGCTACAATGTAAAGTAGCGAGTGTACAGCTTGTATAACAGTGTAAATTTTCTGCCCCCTCAAAATAACCCCACATAGCCATAAATGTCTAAGCCGCTGGCAACAAAAGTGAGTACACCCCTAAGTCAAAATATCCAAATTGGGCCCAAAGTGTCTATTTTGCGTGGCCAACATTATTTTCCAGCACTGCCTTAACCCTCTTGGGCATGGAGTTCACCAGAGCTTTACAGGCTGCCACTGGAGTCCTCTTCTATTCCTCCATGATGACATCACAGAGCTGGGGAATGTTTGAGACCTTGCGCTCCTCCACCTTCCGTTTGAGGATGCCCCACAGATGCTCAATTGGGGTTTAGGTTTGGATACATGCTTGGCCAGACCATCACCTTTACCTTCAGCTTCTTTAGTAAGGCAGTGGTCATCTTGGAGTTGTGTTTGGCATCATTATGTTGGAACACTGCCCTGCGGCACAGTCTCCGAAGGGAGGAAATCATGCTCTGCTTCATTATGTCATAGTACATGTTGACATTTAGGGTTCGATCAATGAACTGTAGCACCCCAGGGTCAGCAGCACACATGCAGCCCCAGACCATGACACTCCCACCACCATATTTGACAGTAGGCAAGACACAGCAAGACACAGTTGTCTTTGTACTCTTCACCTGGTTGCCACCACAAAAGCTTGACCATCTGAACCAAATAAGTTTATCTTGGTCTCATCAGACCACAGGACATGGTTCCAGTAATCCATGTCCTTAGTCTGCTTGTCTTCAGCTGTTTTCAGGCTTCCTCCTGGGATGACAGCCATGCAGGCCAATTTAATGCAGTGTTCGGTGTATGGTCTGAGCACTGACAGGCTGATCCCCCTACCCCTTCAACCCCTGCAGCAATGCTGGCAGCATTCATACGTCTATTTCTCAAAGACAACCTCTGGATATGACACTGAACACGTGTACTCAACTTCTTTGGTCGACCATGGCGAGGCTTGTCTTGAGTGGAACCTGTCTTGTTAAACCACTGTATGGTCTTGGCCACCATGCTGCAGCTCAGTTTCAGGGTCTCGGCAATCTTCTTATAGCCTAGGCTATCTTTATGTAGAGCAACAATGCTTTTTTTCAGATCCTCAGAGAGTTCTTTGCCACAAGGTGCTATGTTGAACTTCCAGTGATCAGTATGAGAGAGTGAGAGCGATAACACCATAGGCATCCACACCTGAGACCTTGTAACAGTAACGAGGCTCGTGACACAAGGGAGGGAAAAAAGCCAATTGTGCCTAATTTGGACATTTTCACTTAGGGGTGTACTCACTTTTGTTGCCAGCGGTTTAAACATTAATTTGAGGGGACAGTAAATTTACAATGATCACAATGTTGACGCCACCAAAGTTAAAATGTCCTTTTACCCAGGCTTTACACACGGAGGAATCTTTGACGGTACTAAAAAGTGCACTCTGCAGAGCCCATCTTTAGGATTGTTGGGATCAGGGGTTCTTTGTGAGAGAACTCTATCCAATCAAGTTCAATCTCTGCAGCAGGCGGTTTCCCCAGAAGGGTGTTCAAGATGGCTATTACTGTTGGCATTAGATCTTCAACCTGTGTGGTCTCAGACATGCCTCTGATTTTAATACTGTTTCTCCTGTTAGGATTTTCAAATGTATCATGCAAAAGTTGGAGGCATGCTAACTAATGATTTCTGGAAGCCTGACCTTATTCCAGTTGAGAGATTTTTGCATATACAGAAATTTCCTACATTTCCTAAATTACCGTTTTCAAAGACTGAACTTCCTGTTCTAGCGAGAAACTGACTGCTGTACCCCAGCGGTATCTTGCTTCAGTGTTGTGATATGGTTGTTTTGTGGGTTTGGCCTGTCCACAATGTCAGGGCACCTAAAGCTTTCCCCCTGAGCATCTAGTAAACAGCGAATAAAACCTGAATACTAAGGTGGTCTAGATATGCTGGTGCAGAACTCAGTGTCTTTATGCCAAAATTGCTCAAGTCACATTTTTCATGTTTGAGAACTTACACTTTAAACCTCAACATCACATAGTTACATAGTTAGTCAGGTTGAAAAAAAATACAAATCCATCTAGTTCAACAAATAAAAGGGAGAAAAAAAATAAGCAAACAATCCCTTATACACAATCCTATACCCACTGTTGATCCAGAGGAAGGCAAAAACCCCAGCAAAGCATGATCCAATTTGCTACAGCAGGGGAAAGAATCCTCCCCGATCCTCCAAGAGAAAGTCATTCTTTCTGATAAATCTGCCACTGTAAAGCAGGGAACCAAAATTGTCCAATTTGTAAATGGTATTAATTAAATGTCTTCACTTTCCACCTGGCATGAGCTAAAATGTATTAGTGTTGCTATGTAAATATTACATTTTAAATTATGAATTGCTTTACATGCCATCCAGATACAGAAAAAAAAAGGGTTGAATACAAAATAAATAACTCAAGGTCAATCATGTCTAAATTTATATACTGTCTAGTTCATCAGTAAAAAAATTAGATTATTTTTAAAAGCAAACAAAAAATTAGATCACGGCTTCCCAGAGGGTAATCAGTCTGATCCAAACAAGGCCTTACATGGCTTGAAGGGAAAGATGCCGATCAATTCTGGTTGGTAGCACATACATGCTAGGACAGCTTTGTTTTTCTGAGTACCCTATAAGCTACAACAGATGATGGAGAAAACAGACAGGACAGAATCTACAGTCACAAGAAAAAATAAGCCAGATATATAGCAATCCAACAAAATATATTTAATACTCAATGGTAAATTTACTGTAAAATTTACTGTAGACTCTCTCTGTTATGTGGACATGGTAACATGAATAATCAGTAAAATGTTTATTCTACTAACCATGTAAATGCTGTATTTTCATAAATTCATAGCAATGCATCCTAGATTTGTCTATACATCGAAGAAAATTGTATTATGGACAAATTGGTCTTAAACAGTCAACATGCAATAGCAGAGGATTGCTGGATCTTGCTGCTGCAGTCCAGTGGTTTCTGTGTGTTCTTTCACACCCACCGGCAACTAAGCATATGTACTAATACATAGAAAACAAATGTAAAGGTGCTGTTTGCAACACCCAAATTTCAGCTGTCAGCTTCTAATAACTGGTTGTTCTTCAATTTTCTTTTCTGCAATTTGTATAAAAAAAACGTCTACAATTGTACCGTTTTTTTTTTTGGATTTGGCATCTATACCGAGGAGTAGAGGCTTCACTTTCAACATTCATATGAAACAAAACTTGTATTAGGCTGTATCCAGCAGTTTGCACAAATGATAAATAATGCTGCTAGACTTGCTGAAAATATAAATATGTCCTTGAAATAAAATGTGAAAATGGTTTATACTGGCCATTGTGAGGTAAGCATTATACCTGTGATCATCTGAAACTACAAACCTTCAAAATCCAGCTAAAAAAAGGAATATGTGTGAAGTTAAAACACAAAGCAAGAATCCAGCCCTAGTGGTAGGCATTAAAACTTTCTAGAATAGGCCATACACTGCAATTGTTAGGATGTAATTAAATAGAAGCATGGTTGGCAATTCACAACACACTCACTAGCACACAAGAGCTATGATGGCTAATAAGAAAAAGTAGTATAGCAAGTATTAAGTGTATTCTGAGCAAACACGAACTCGTAAATGTGGGGCAATCCTGGAACCAGAGTATGTGTGTTCCTCTTTCGGATTATTATAGTTAATAAATTACATGTGCAAGAGCAAACTAGAAGAGTGATAAAGGCATGTCATATCACAAATAAATCATAATATAATTTGGTATAGGCAATAACCTGCTTTAGGAAATCCATACCATTTACAATGCATAAACATTACCACACCACACTTGCTCATGTACATGTTTCATTTTTCTGTGTAAGTCTGGGGGAAAAAAGCAGGGGTAGACTGAACAGGAAGTTAAGGAGCTCAGTGGCTTTCTGGCAGATTCATCTGGCATTTTTTGAACATTTGCAGCATTTTAAACACATAAAACACTGGGAAGAGTGCATGTATTTTACTATTATTGTACCATTATTATTTTTTTGTCCTTATATATTATAATTATTTTATTCTGTAGAGAATGCAACAGAGAAAGTAGGGGGGGCGAGTTCAGCAGTGGAACACCATAGTGTCTGAAAATAAAAAGAGAAACTATGGTGGGGAGATCTTACTGCTGGTCTAATGACAGAGATACAAGAAGCTAGCAGGTGGCTTGGGCCAGATTCTATCACTGAAATATCACTTTTATGTGGGCCGATATATTAACTAGAAGCTGCAGTTCTAAACAGTAACCATTGCAATACAGGACTAGCAACAAGACTTTGAAAGGAAGCATCTGCAGATCATAATCATTGATATGCACAAATTACCTAAGAAATGATATGCACCGTAACTTAAAAAAAAAAAGCTATTTATTGGGAATTCAGTTTTAATACACATTAAGTTAGTGCTTGCTCAAGAGTTTGCAAGTTTACAGCCCATACATGCATGCACACTATAACACAAAAACAGTCTCTTACTAAGCTGGTTATTAACACATACAATAAACATAACCTTCGTATAAATTAGAGGCTACTTACTTTTGGTGTTGGGCAGGATGCAGTGGAAAGTCTTGACGTAGCCTGCGCTCGTGGTGATTCAGAAGGTGTGGTGCTGAGTGATGCAGTGTCCCGTGGAAGTACTTGCACTCCACGAGAGATGATGGAATCTGGAATCTAAATTTTTAAGATAGATCATTTTAGACTTTGACATTCTAGACTGATAACAAAATATTGCAGTACTCTTTTGGTGTAATGAGTATTAAAACATTTCTGTACAATCTTTATTAAATTAAAGAGTTAGTTCACCAGTTACAAAAAACTGCAGGTGCAGCTAAAGGGGTGTTTGTAGATAAAAGCAAACTGTGCATCTCTGCCTGAAGTTGAATAATGCCCTTGCTATAGCAGTTGAGGGTCATTTACATACCTCATGAAGCCTGACTAAAATGTTGCCAGGACATTGATAGGACGTTGGTAAGTGAGACCTAGTCATTACTGCTCACTTCCACATTACAGGAGTGAGGTTTTCCTCTGATTCAAACCCCCTCACATGCACTCTCTCTCCCCTAATGCAGTAGCTCTGAGCTCAGCGTTTGAAAGCTCACTACTGTGATGCAGGAGGTGACCTTGAAATGACTAGCCATCATTTGCCAACAGCCTAGCAATGTCCCGGAGCATTCCTTTAATGCTTATTAATAAATTATAATTTAAACATTTGTACAAGTGAATAGTATGCTATGCGGTGATTAAGCTCAGTGGTGGTGACCATTTGTTATGCGTTTGGCAGCACACTTTTAACCACTACAATACTGGGCACTTTCGCCCCCTTCCTTCCCAGACCAATTTTCAGCTTTCATCGCTCTAGCGCTTTCAGTGACAATTGCGCGGTCATGCTACACTGTACCCAAATAAAATTTTTATAATTTGGTTCGCACAAATAGAGCTTTATTTTGGTGTTATTTATTCACGACTCCGTTTTTTACATTTTGCGATATAAGTGCAAAAAAAGCGGAAATTTGGAAAAAAAACAATATTTTCTTTTTTCTATATTAAAAGAAATCCAATAAATTCAAATTTTGTCATAAATTTAAGCCAAAATGTATTCTGCTACATGTTTTTGGTAAAAAAAATTCTGTTAAGTGTATAATAATTGGTTTGTGTGATCACGGACATATGTACGCAAATGATCATGTACATATGTGTGCAGGTGATCACGTACATATGTGTGCAGATAATCATTGGGACATGTGATTTTAGTGGGACATATGTGGGCGACATGTTTTTATTATTAGGGACATGTGTAAAAAACAGCTCATACTCACTGATCATCAGCCGGCTGCAGCGATCTGCTCTCCTCAGCGATGACTTCTGTGTGAGGAGAGGAGGAAGCCGATTGCCTAGCAACCGGCTGTTTGTTTACATCACATGACGGCCGTGATTGGGCACGGCCGTCATGTGATCAGGAGGGCCAATCACAGGGCCCTCCTGCCGATCTGAGATGCGCCGTGTCTGGGTGACACAAGCACATCGGGACCGCGCCGCTGCGCGGGCACGCGATCCCGCTCCTTCTGAAGGACGTTCCTGAAGGTCCTATCAGAAGTAGACGGCTCCCACCCGGCCGTATATGTGCATTGGCCGGGTGGGAAGTGGTTAATAAAAAAACTAAAAGAAAATCATCAGAAAAAAAAGCCAAGCAACCTGGCTCTCGTTAGCAGCACCACCACTCCTAACACTTAGCTCAGAAGCAGTTCTGTGTCTCACTCGCGCTGCCTTTGTTACAGCGCCTTACTGCATGGGCCCACTTCAGGTTTCTAGTTAATGTCTAAACCACTGGCAACAAAAGTGAGTATACCTCTAAGTGAAAGTGTCCAAATTGGGCCCAAATAGTCATTTTTCCTCCCCAATGTCATGTGATTCAGTGTTACAAGCTCTTAGGTGTGTATGAGCAGCAGGTGTGTTTAATTTGGTGTTATCGCTCTCACTCTCTCATACTGGTCACTGGAAGTTCAACATGGCACGTCGTGGCAAAGAACTCTCTGAGGATCTGAAAATTGTTGCTCTACATAAAAATGGCCTAGGCTGTAAGAAAATTGCTAAGACCCTGAAATTGAGCTGCAGCAGGGTGGCCAAGACCATACAACGGTTTAACAGGACAGGTTCCACTCAGAACAGGCATCGCCATGGTCGACCAAAGAAGTTGAGTGCACGTGCTCAGCGTCATATCCAGAGGTTGCCTTTGGGAAATAGACGTATGAGTGCTGCCAGCATTGCTGCAGAGGTTGAAGGGGTAGGGGATCCTGCTGTCGGTGCTGAGACCATACGCCACACACTGCCTCTTCTAAAGATGATGCACAAGAAAGCCTACAAACAATAGGCTGAAGACAAGCAGACTAAGGACATGGATTACTGGAACCATGCCCTGTGGTCTGATGAAGAAACTTATTTGATTCAGATGGTGTCAAGCGTGTGTGGCGGCAACCAGGTGAGGAGTACAAAGACAAGTGTGTCTTTCCTACCTACAGTTATGCATGGTGGTGGGAGTGTCATGGTCTGGGGCTGCATGAGTGCTTCCGGCACTGGGGAGCTACAGTTCATTGAGGGAACCATGAATGCCTGCCAATATGTACTGTGACATACTGAAGCAGAGCATGATCCCCTCCCTTCGGAGACTAGGCCGCAGGGCAGTATTCCAACATGATAACAACCCCAAAAACCCCTCCAAGACGACCACTGTCTTGCTAAAACAACTGAGGGTAAAGGTGATGGATTGGCCAAGCATGTCTCCAGATCTAAACCCTATTGAGCATTTATAGGATATCCTCAAATAGAAGGTGGAGGAGCACAAGGTCTCTAACATCCATCAGCTCCGCGATGTGGTCATGGAGGAGTGGAAGAGGACTCCAGTGGCAACCTATGAAGCTCTGGTGAACTCCATGCCCAGGAGGGTTAAGGCAGTGTTGGAAAATAATGGTGGCCACACAAAACATTGACACTTTGGGCCCAATTTGGACATTTTCACTTGGGGTGTACTCACTTTTGTTGCCAGCAGTTTAGACATTAATGTCTGCATGTTCAGTTATTTTGAGGGAACAGCAAATTTACACTTAATGTACACGGGACGCTGAGGCAACCTTCTCTGAACAAATTTTTTGACAGCTTTAAACTGGCGTTTAAAAACGCCTGTTTTTCCGCATCTGCATGCCACATTTGCGTCTAGCAGCATTTATTTAAGATAACATAATAGGACCCTCCCAAAGCCCAAAAAACTGTATTATTTTTATATATTTAATTTTTAAATTGCAATTGATTAGTATATTTTTGTTTATATTTTTTATAAGCTGTATATATTTTCTTTGTCTTTATTATGAAAAATGGAATTGCAATTTTTTTTAACATATTATATTTTTAAAATTGCAATTGATTAGTATATAAACCCCTAACCCTAATGGGAAACCTTAATCCTAACTGGAAACCTTAACCGTAAGTTGTTCAAGGGGAAAACCGTAACCGTAACCCTAACCCTAATGAGAAACCCTAATGGGAAACCATAACACATGCCATAACTCTAAACATGTTTTTCAAGGGGGAAACCCTAACCTTAACCAAAACCCCTTAACCCTAATGGGAAACACTTACCCTAACTTTTTCTTCAAGGGGAAACCACTAACCTTAACCCCCTAACCCTAATGGGAAACCCTAACACTTATCATAACCCTAAACTTGTTCTTCAAGGGGAAAACCCTAACCCTAATGGGAAACCCTAACACTAAATTTCATGCAACTATGTTTGATCAAGTCAGGGTGAAGCTCAATGGTGGGGCCATCTGGTTGAAATCTAACAACATATGGGTCAAATTCCAATTATACTTTGGCTAACCGCAATGCCAGTGGTGTATTGGATTGGATTATGCTCATTACGGGTATATACGTAAATGGTCTATGAAGCATAGCAAGCAATTATACATTTTTTCATTTATTTATTTTTTTTGTTTTTTCATCATTTGATGTAATTTTTAAGTTTTGTAATGTTAAAAATAAGGGCACACTAAAACGCGGCTAAACGCTGGTACTGTGTTTAGCGGTGTTTTGTGTCTGAACAAATTTTTTTTGCCTTCAGAGAAAAGCCTATAAAGGCAACTGCCTAAAAATGGCATTAAATGAACCTGTGTACATGTACACGTAAGATAACATTGGATGAGTTACCAGCAGCTGTGTACATGAGGCCTTAGGCCCTATACACACGAGACGCCAGTGCAAACTCTGCTGAACACGTGTTTAAAAGCTGAAACCGTCGTTTAGAAACACCCGTTTTGCCACGTTTGCATCTAGACGAGTTTAGAAGATAACCTCACAATATCTTCCTCAAGCTCAAAAAACAGTATTATTTAACTATTTCAGCCATTTTGTGAGACCAGAGTGATTAGCAGCAGTGTACTTGTATTTAGCGCGTCACCTGCCACAAGTTGGGGATTGTCCACTTGTCACGTCACCTGCCACAAGTTGGGGATTGTCCACTTGCCACGTCACCTGGCACAAGCTGTGGATTGTCCACTTGCCACGTCACCTGGCACGTCACTTGCCACAAGTTGTGGATTGTCCACTTGCGACAAGTTGTGGATTGTCCACTTGCGACAAGTTGTGGATTGTCCACTTGCCATGTCATCTGCCACAAGTTGTGGATTGTCCACTTGCCACGTCACCTGCCACAAGTTGTGGATTGTCACTTGCCACACCACTTGCCATGTCACCCGCCACAAGTTGTGGATTGTCCACTTGCCACATCACCTGCCACAAGTTGTGGATTGTCACTTGTCACGTCATCGGCCACAAGTTGTGCATTGTCCACTTGCCACATCACCTGCCACAAGTTGCTTGTTCAAATCTAACAACATATGGGTCAAATTCTAATTATACTTCGGATAACAGCAATGCTAGTGGTGTATTGGAATAGTTCAAGGGCTCATTGGGGTATATAAATGGTCTATGAATCATTGTAAGCAATTCAAATTGTTTAAAATATTTTTTTTTGATGGGTTATCATCATTTGCCATAATTTCTGAGATTTTTAATGTCAACAAATAGGGCACCTTTAAAAATGCTTATAAACGAAAACGGCACTGCGTTTAGCCATGTTTGGCTTCTGAAACGTGGAAAACTTTTGCGTCTGAACACATTTTTTTTCTTCTGGAAAAATGAGGTTAAACGCAACTGCCTAAAAACACCAAAAAACGAGACTGTGTACACGAACTGTTGAATGAGTTCAGGGGCAGTTGAAAGGTGTCCAACTGCCTCTGAATGCAAGCTGTACACTCACTACTTTACATTGTAGCAAAGTGTAATTTCTTCAGTATTGTCGCATGAAAAGATATAATAAAATATTTATAAATTGTGAGGGGTGTACTCACTTTTGTGAAATACTGTATGTATACTCAGCCAAGAACATAAAGGCATTGGGATTTACATTTTTTTTTTTATTATTCATCGGCCAGCATCTTAGTCTAGAAGTAGAAGCTGACACTGGAAGCAGAAGTAGGAACTGATATCAGACTTTAAAAAAAGAAAAAAAGAAAGGAGTGTGGTGGCATTGTCAAAGGCAATATGATGATCTATCTCTCAGGAGGTGACGAAATTAACAAAATACTACAAAAATCACCTTGTGGCGCTATAAACGCAACACTGCTAGATATCAGTGTACAAAAAAGTCCAACTGGACTCCGTGAATGATATAAACTCAAGTGCATAAATAAAAAATACACATTAAAGTAAATAGCGATACAATCACAATCAAAAATCACATGTGAATGATAATAATCAAAAAAATCGCATGAACTTCAAATGAGTGAAAATATATATGAAATGAAAAAAATAAGTGAAAAATTAATGTAGCAAATAAATACAGCAAATTATTAACTGCTATAAAGGTGCTCTAATAACAAAGTGCAGTCCCAAAAAGTGTGGTTTCACAAATCCAATAATTACTCAGACACACTCAATGTCTGATTGTGAAATGATGATCACAGTGATTCAAAAAGTTCTTCTCCAGTGACAGTTCTAAAACGGAGTGTCCATAAACGCAAAACCTCCACCGCACCCTCAGTGCTCGTGCCCCCCTCGTCTAGAACACTCACCAACAGTATTGCCCAGCACTCTCGTGTCGGGCAAGAAACGCTTATAATGAATACAGATGGTAGCAGTTCCTCCAGCCAAAATCTTGTGCCAGACTCCGCAGCAGAGGTTAGTGGGTTAATATCTCAGAGTTACCTCAAGGAGACAAAAGAGACTTCCCATAGTGCAAAATTGCAAAACTGATTTTAATCTCACTAGAAAAATCGCTAAAAATCACACTCACATGAATCAAATTAAAAGCAGGCACTTCAAGTAGACATTCCACTGATCAATCAGGAGATCCTATACTCTTAGGCATTGGTGAGCACATCAGAAGCAAGTCCAGTTGATATCAAAAAGCACCGACTCTATAACAAGGCAGCTGTGCGGTACCTGACAGCAGACAACCCAGTTTGAAAGCAGCGCCAAAACGTGATAACCAGTCCTTCAATATGTGTGTACTCCTTCCTCCGCCTTCTCTCTACCTTCTACTGTGTATGCTGGTCGCCGTATAGCCACGCCCCCGACATGTTTCGTCCAATGGACTTCCTCATGGGTTTGGCTAACCAGCTATCTCAACCTCCCCTTTATTTAAAATCCCAGGCGACCAGTCCGCCCCAGCACAGATTATTCCTCCCCCCTGTGTTCCCCAATTGGTGATTGAGCTCATCCGGTGGGTAGTTACTGGTCAGTTACTCCCAGCTCCTCCCCCTCTCCGTGTACAGGGTCACTCATTGGCCCCCTACATATTGCTCTCAGCCAGATCACAAAATTTAAATAAACAAACAATCGGCCGATCTATACTCAAGGCCCAAGAAGCTGCTCCCCGTCCACATCAAGAGAGGCTTACCAACCCGGTTTTCCACTTGTTTATCTCTTCAATTCTCTCATCCCCGCCGTAATGAAAACTTGTATTTCCTTTCCGCGCATGCGCGGACTTCCGGGGAAGCCCGTTCAATTAGCAAGCTGATTGGCTGTGTCTGGGCACCAACGTCCTCACGCTTGCGCTAACGTGCTCCCCCTAGACAGCTCACTCCACCCACGACATCTTACTACACCCGGAATAGTCCCTGGGCTGCGCAGGCGTCGGCCATTACGTAATGTAACGGCGAGGAGAGCAAAATCTCCTCCCCATCGGCAATCCCCTCCAAACTGCTTCAACAGTGAACGACTCAGGGGGAGATCAGCAGGAATACTAAATAGCAGAATTACTATAATCGCCCCAGAGATACTAGTTACTCTGCATTCTACTATGTATAGTATCCTAACACTGCTCCCGACCTCACCTCCACAAACAGGAACAAGCACCTATACTGAGGCTAATCCCTCATCTAAAAAATAGGTGACAACTGTAAGATGCCTTAAACTAAAATCATCGGACCCCGGAGGAGATCATATGCAGAATTCCAAATAACGTATATTAATTCCCACCACTTAAAAAAGGACGTTCAGTGTCTCTCTGATTTTTGTATTTTTGTACAACCTGCTAGCATTTCCTTGTGCGACAAATGCCCAGGAGTTCACACAACATTACAACTTATTTAAAAGTATTTAAAAAAAAGTAGAAACACACTAATTAAAATAGTACAGGTCAAATAATGACTATATTAAAAATAACTGATCTTAGAATGCATAAACAAACAATGATCAATATGAATGACATTAAGGTATAATAGTTGATGTCACGATGTACCTCCCAGTACATACAATCCTGAAATAATCATATGTAAATCAAACATATAGAATAAAAATAAAAAAATAAAAATAAATATAAAAATAAAAATAAATAAAATTAAATTAAAAATAAAAATAAAAATAAATAAAAATAAAAATAAACATAAAAATAAAAAATAAGGATAAAAATAAAAATGAAAATAAAAATAAAAGTACATGAGAAAGAAATATTGGTTTGAAGGCACAAAATTCCCCAAAATACGTCCAGAGTTTATCTTCCTACTAAAGAATCTAAATGTTAGTAAGCAGGACATGTTCACAAGACTGCCCTCTGGATAAGAGAAAGGACAAGAGAACAAAAGGACATTAGAAGAAGAGAACGAGGCAGACAATCTCAATGACCAATGGTGTCAGGAGTTATTGATGAAACTATTGACATCCAGCTCGATATTCATACCAGCTGGTGTCAAGCTCCTCATCAAAAATATCCACCTCGTTTCTCTTTGTGACAGGTCTCTGATCCTGTTTGAGCCCCTCCAAGAATAGTGAACCTGGTCAATACCGCAGAACTGTAAAAGGGATGGATCCTGCTGGTGGCACTCTTTAAAGTGCATAGACTCACTATGGCACTTGTACCCCTTCCGTATATTTGCAAGGTGCTCCGAGATACGGACCTTCAATTGTCTTTTAGTGCGTCCCACATAATAGAGCCTACATGGACACCACAGCAGGTACACCACAAAGGTCGTGTTGCAGGTCATGAACTCTTCTATTTTAAAGGATTCACCCACCCCCGTTAGTCACCGAAGTAACGCCCCTATTAATTTTTGAAACCGTTCTGCAGCAAATACATTTTCTGCAAGAAAAGAATCCTTTTAAATCACCAGTGATAGTGACTCTTTCTGGCGGATTTAATATCTTTTTGACGATCCTATCACCAATATTGGGAGCTCTTCTATAAATAAACTTAGGAGCAGTTGGTAAAACTGCGCCCAGGTGTTTGTCCCTGCTCAAAATATGCCAGTGCTTGGCAAAAATGGATTCTATGTCCCTATATTGGTGATGAAAACCTGACAAGAATTTGACCTGATGCTGTGTCTCATCACTACTTCTTATCCGATTTTGCAAGCATACCTCCCTAGGGATATTTCCCACTTCCTCTATTATTTTATCAAGGCGGGTACAATTATATCCCTTCTGTAGAAATCTCTCCTTCAAAACACCAGACTGGATAGTAAAATCCATATCTGTGGTGCAGTTACGGCGAACTCTCAGAAATTGGCGTTTCGGAATATTCCTTATCCACGAGGGGTGATGTCCACTCCTCGTGGACAGGTAGCTATTCCGGTCCGTGGTTTTGAAAAAAACTTTCATCTTCAAATGATCCCTCTCTCTTTCTATAGTGAGGTCCAAAAAATTAACAGAAATGGGACTGAAATTGAAGTCCAAACTTATATTGTTAAGGTTGGAGTTCAATTCTTCCGCGAACATCTTGACACTCAACTCAGTGCCCGCCCAAATAAGTAAGACATCATCAATAAACCTCCGATAAAAAATCAGCTGCTTTGGTCTATTTGAGAAGACTGCCCTATCCTCCCACTCTGCCATAAAAAGGTTGGCAAGGCTTGGGGCATATTTGGCCCCCATTGCCACACCAACCATCTGCGAGTAGAAGACTCCCCCATACCAAAAATAATTATGGGACATGCAGAAATCTAAAGCATGGCCCACAAATACCTTCTGGGCATGAGGGATATCATCTCTCCTACTTAAAGCCCAGTTAAGGGCCAGCAAAGCATCCTGATGCTGGATGATGGTGTACAAGCTAGCCACATCTGCTGTTACTAAAAACACTTCGGCATCAGGGTGAATCCGTATCTCATTTAGAGCTTTTAAAAGGTCAGTAGTGTCCCTTAAATAAGCCCTTGTATTTCTAACGCTAGGCTGAAGAATTCTATCCAGGTACTCCCCCAGCCTTGCTGTAACTGAACCTATACCATTGACAATCGGACGTGGAGGAGGGGTGATTAGATCCTTGTGTATTTTGGGCAAGGTGTAAATAACCGGTACACTGCATGCACTTGGAACTAGATATTTAGTTTCCTTAGCGTTGAGAACCCCTTTACCATACCCCCATTGGATGAGAGCCTCCAGTTGATTTTTATAATCCTCAGTCGGATCTACATCCATTTTCCTATATGTAGAAGTGTCACTCAATAATGCTTTTAACTGGTTATCGTAGAAGGATCTATCTAAAATAACCACCCCCCCGCCTTTATCAGCAGGGCGTATAATGATGTCTTTTTTGTCCTCCAAGGATTTAATCCCGTCCTTGAAATTACGAGCATTAACACCTTTCTTCAGAGGTAATGCATCTAAATCATTGAGTACCAGATTTTTAAAAACTTCCACAAAATGATTGCTAGGGATCTGAGGGTTAAACAGTGAACGATTTTTTAAACCACTAACACTTCGGGTGTTGATTGAACTCACAGTGGAGCTTCCCTTAGAGGGGTACATGAGAAAATATTTTTTGATATTTAGAGTGCGCACAAACTTGTGTACGTCCATATAAACATCAAATTTATTCAACATTCTTCTTGGTGCACACTTAAGGCCAGTCTTTAGAATGTTTAATTCTTTGGTCTCTAATTGCACCTTACTCAAATTGAACACACCTCCATCTACATATCCCTCATTCTTTTTCTTGGATTGTTTGTGTTGTTTTCGCTTACCCGCACGACATCCTCTCCGTTTTTGCCCATCGGCCCACTGTATTGGAGAGGTGTATTCCTCTGTCCCATATGTGTCCCTGTCCCTCGACCTCTTGGGGTCCCTCCTCCCCGTCCTCCTCTCCCCCTCTGATTTAGAAAAGGTGGAGGAGGTGGGTGGTAGGGTGGGTACATATTCTCATTGTACCTCCTTTCCGTATCTTCGTGTCCCAATGGTGTAAACCTGTTAAACACTGGTAGCGAAAAGCCCCTATTATTATCTAACACATCTTGTGGCCATCTTTGATCTCTAAAGGGTGGGTAAGGTGTTGAATACGGGTACCCCATCATCTGAGCTTGAGGTTGTTGAAAACCATACTGTACTGGGGGAAAAACTCCATCTCCTATGATCGGTGCTCTCCTAGGAGAAGGGTATCCCCCTTGAGAAATGGGTCCCCTTTGACGGGTATTTCCATCTCTAGGTTTGGCACTCTGCATCACAGGTGTTTTGTTGTTAGTTTTAGTAGCAATCTTACCCCTTCCCTCTTTGGTTTTGATACTCTGTCTGGAGTCATCATCCCCTCTGTTATCAGCATCGGGATTCCCTTGATCATTTCTCTCAACTGAACCATTAGTTTGCCATGTGTAGATTTTATTGTTTTTAAAATCTGCTAAATCTCTATTATATTTTTTAACTTTTTTCTTTTGGGTGTCCTTATCCCACTTTTCCAGTTTCTTCTTCATCATAAAATCTTTTACCTGGCTAGTTTCACTCAGGGGTTCTAATTTAACCCTTATTAATTCAATCTGCTCTTTTAGCTTCATTAGTTTAATCCCCTTTCTTTTCAATACCAAGGCCTGTAATTCAATCCCCATTTTATTGAAGAAGACCAGCCATTCATCCAAAAATGATTGGTCATTTAAACCATCCTGTGGAGGGACATCCCACCTCAGGCTCCTAAAAATCAAACCCTCCTTTAAGTATTGCTCAAAGGTGAGTACGTCCCACCACGTTTTCACCTGTTTCTCTAATAGATGATCCAGGTTCTTAAGGAGTCCTGAAACATCCTCCTCCTCCTCCATCATTTCATGTTTTTTTAAGTGGTGGGAATTAATATACGTTATTTGGAATTCTGCATATGATCTCCTCCGGGGTCCGATGATTTTAGTTTAAGGCATCTTACAGTTGTCACCTATTTTTTAGATGAGGGATTAGCCTCAGTATAGGTGCTTGTTCCTGTTTGTGGAGGTGAGGTCGGGAGCAGTGTTAGGATACTATACATAGTAGAATGCAGAGTAACTAGTATCTCTGGGGCGATTATAGTAATTCTGCTATTTAGTATTCCTGCTGATCTCCCCCGGGTCGTTCAATGTTGAAGCAGTTTGGAGGGGATTGCCGATGGGGAGGAGATTTTGCTCTCCTCGCCGTTACATTACGTAATGGCCGACGCCTGCGCAGCCCAGGGACTATTCCGGGTGTAGTAAGATGTCGTGGGTGGAGTGGGCTGTCTGGGGGGAGCACGTTAGCGCAAGCGTGAGGACGTTGGTGCCCAGACACAGCCAATCAGCTTGCTAATTGAACGGGCTTCCCCGGAAGTCCGCGCATGCGCGGAAAGGAAATAAAAGTTTTCATTACGGCGGGGATGAGAGAATTGAAGAGATAAAAAAGTAGAAAACCGGGTTGGTAAGCCTCTCTTGATGTGGACGGGGAGCAGCTTCTTGGGCCTTGAGTATCGATCGGCCGATTGTTTATTTATTTAATGTTTGTGATCTGGCTGAGAGCAATATGTAGGGGGCCAATGAGTGACCCTGTACACGGAGAGGGGGAGGAGCTGGGAGTAACTGACCAGTAACTACCCACCGGATGAGCTCAATCACCAATTGGGGAACACAGGGGGGAGGAATAATCTGTGCTGGGGGCGGACTGGTCGCCTGGGATTTTAAATAAAAGGGAGGTTGAGATAGCTGGATAGCCAAACCCATGAGGAAGTCCATTGGATGAAACATGTCGGGGGCGTGGCTATACGGCGACCAGCATACACAGTAGAAGGTAGAGAGAAGGCGGAGGAAGGAGTACACACATATTGAAGGACTGGTTATCACGTTTTGGCGCTGCTTTCAAACTGGGTTGTCTGCTGTCAGGTACCGCACAGCTGCCTTGTTATAGAGTCGGTGCTTTTTGATATCAACTGGACTTGCTTCTGATGTGCTCACCAATGCCTAAGAGTATAGGATCTCCTGATTGATCAGTGGAATGTCTACTTGAAGTGCCTGCTTTTAATTTGATTCATGTGAGTGTGATTTTTAGCGATTTTTCTAGTGAGATTAAAATCAGTTTTGCAATTTTGCACTATGGGAAGTCTCTTTTGTCTCCTTGAGGTAACTCTGAGATATTGACCCACTAACCTCTGCTGCGGAGTCTGGCACAAGATTTTGGCTGGAGGAACTGCTACCATCTGTATTCATTATAAGCGTTTCTTGCCCGACACGAGAGTGCTGGGCAATACTGTTGGTGAGTGTTCTAGACGAGGGGGGCACGAGCACTGAGGGTGCGGTGGAGGTTTTG
Organism: Lithobates pipiens; assembly: GCF_037356315.1. Taxonomy (NCBI): domain Eukaryota; kingdom Metazoa; phylum Chordata; class Amphibia; order Anura; family Ranidae; genus Lithobates; species Lithobates pipiens. Next base: position 152,974,740 of record NW_027507791.1, on the reverse strand, counting down.
CGTTTATGGACACTCCGTTTTAGAACTGTCACTGGAGAAGAACTTTTTGAATCACTGTGATCATCATTTCACAATCAGACATTGAGTGTGTCTGAGTAATTATTGGATTTGTGAAACCACACTTTTTGGGACTGCACTTTGTTATTAGAGCACCTTTATAGCAGTTAATATTTTGCTGTATTTATTTGCTATATTAATTTTTCACTTATTTTTTTCATTTCATATATATTTTCACTCATTTGAAGTTCATGCGATTTTTTTGATTATTATCATTCACATGTGATTTTTGATTGTGATTGTATCGCTATTTACTTTAATGTGTATTTTTTATTTATGCACTTGAGTTTATATCATTCACGGAGTCCAGTTGGACTTTTTTGTACACTGATATCTAGCAGTGTTGCGTTTATAGCGCCACAAGGTGATTTTTGTAGTATTTTGTTCATTTCGTCACCTCCTGAGAGATATATTTAAAATTTTTAAGTGGCAGCTAGTAAGGGAAGGGGGTTTTTGAGCGCTGTGATGATATACTAGAGGGGAGGCCATTTAGAGTATATCTTGAGTCTTTTTCAATATGATGATCTATTTGAGAGGTAGCAAATACCTTTTATGCCATGTATACACGACCGGACTTTCCGTCAGACTAGGTCCGATTGTCTTCCCGACAGACTTTCCGAAGGAACGGACTTGGCCACACACAAATGAACTATGTCCGTTCAAAAGTCTGTTAGTTTTGAACGTGATGACGTAAGATGGGACTAAAAAAGGAAGTTCAATAGCCAGTAGCCAATAGTGTCACATTTGGTCCATCGGACCAGCATACAGACGAACGATAAGGATTGAGTCCGTCGGACAGATTTGAAACGTTCTATTTCTAGGTCCGTCTGATTTTTCTCTACAAAAAAATATTGGATTAGCCCACACGCGATTGGATAGTCTGCCGGAAAGTCCGGTCGTGTGTACGCGGCATTACACTTTACTTTGTATACTTGCAGTTGCAAGTCGAAAAATTTTCAGTGCCTCTTTTAGTATGTTGTTCTAGACTTCATGTTGCTGCACTGACCTCCCAGCACACTTAATAAAGTAACATGGTGTATGATAACGTGTTTCTCACAGGATCCACTTTTCATATATTCTGCAAACTACAATCCTAATGCAATATATTAACCATCTCTGTCTCCCCACCTATCCCTCTATCCCCCTATAAACTATCACTGCTGCATTTTTCATCATCAGCACTGCCTCTTTCTGCTTTTCTTTATCTCCGGTCTCATCTTACTCCCCAAATATGGACTCCCACTGCCTCCTTTCCTTTACTGCACTGCCATTACTGAGTATATGTGTTGCAATTACGTGGCAAACAAAAAACATTAAATATTACAATTTTCCATGAAATAAATAAAAACCCACTGTGCATATACAAACAAATAGCTCCTGGTGTAAATAAAGTGCAAAAGAGCCAGAATCTGTGCCAGTAAACAAATATAGTGCAAATGGCAATTCCTATAAAATTGACATATTTAAATATATGACTAATAGAGCAGTTGATTTAGTTGAAATTTTTAATCAAGAACGTGTGGTTAATGATCAGGACATGGAAGGTCTGTTCAAACAACTCAAGCATAATATGGAAAAACAACTAAGAGTCTGGTGGGATATTGCTACACTTGAAAAGTAAATTTCAGAAAATATAACACAGAGGAGACTCAGTTGGGACATATCCCCCAATGATAGTCTCTCAGAAAAAAAAATCGAATGGGGGATTGGTAAAGATTTTTCAACCAAAAATAGACAGATCCCTTAGACATGACTGTAAAAAGGAGAACATTTAAACTTAAAAGCAGAAAATTTGATCCAACAGATAAAGGATAAATGAATACCTTATGGCGACACGAGGGAATATAAAAAAAAAAAGGGAGAAGACTCTTCAAGAAGGGATACAAAAGTATGATAAAGAGATCCAACTTAAAAAACAAAAGATATTTCGGAGAGATGTCCTGGACTATAAGAACCAGCAAGTATACAGTTAGCAGGCGGATGATGATTATGGAACAGAAGATACTCCTGATATTACAACAACTAATATCTCTAGAGAAACTTCTATGGATAGGGATGAAGCTGAGGAGGAATGGACTGTGGTGAAACCTTCCACCCAGAGGACATCCATACCAGCTCAGAGGGAACCAACTGATGGGACCCCAACACAACCAAACCACACGCATCAAGGTAACAGATACCATAGTCCTGGGAGAGGACATCAGGGTTATACACAGAGGACCATGAGAACTCCTAGTGGACCTATTGACACTTATTGACACCTATAACAGGTTCTCAACATTATGATATATGTATCAAGCAAACCATAGAGAACATCAATATAGGGTTTTTTTTTTATCCAGGGGATACAGAGGAAGACCACCCGGGAATCACGGTGGATATGGACCACCCAGAGCCTACTGAGGGTGAGGCCCCCAAGGAAACAAGGATGGCAGAACACCTGGCCACCACAGAGACCCCCATCACCAAACACAAAGAGAAGTTACATGGGAGCAACGGGGAGGCAACTGGAGCAATGGATCAGAAATACCACCCAGACAGCATGGATGGGAAGAAAGAAATGGATCAGGAGCAAAATGAAGGGGGCAAAGAAAAAGAAGAGAATAGTAGGAACAGGTATTTTTAACCTGAGCAGTGTAACTTTTAGTCAGGAAGGAATTACCATTTTGGATCTGTGACTCAAGTATGCCCCAGACAAAAAAACTAGCATAATTTGAAGCCCATATTGAGCTACAAAATATTGTCAGAAAGTTGTATATAAAGACATTTTTTGCACTGAAGAAAATGAATGCGGCCATCCCAATTCAAGAAACATATGAGCATACTAGGTGAAGGAACAGCTCTATTTTCAATCCAAAAAAAACCCCCAGAAAATATGATAGCCTAGAAGTGTTCAAGAAAATGGTAGAAGAAGACATAAAAAAGTAAAAATTCACACGTCAAAAGAGAATGATGTTTGGAATACCATTCGAGATTTAGAAAAAATAAGTGATCATACAACCAGTGGATAAGGGTGGAGGACTGGTGATCCTTAACAAAACTGAGTATGAGAATAAAATGATGAACTTATGAAGCAAAGAGGATAAAAAATTGAATCACAACCCAAGGAAGAAATATGAGAAAAAATGAAAGGCATATGTTAACAAGGGGAAATATAAGGGCATTTTGAATAAGAAGGGTGTACAAAATTTGATACCCGAGGCAGCAAGAACACCAGTCATATATTATCTACCAAAGGTCCATAAGGACCAACATAAACCTCAGTGGAGACTGATCATGCGTGCTATCAATTCCCTTTTCTCAAGATTGGGTAAATATTTGGATGAATACTTACAACTGCTGGTATCTAGAGGTAAATCATATCTAAGAGACAGTAAACAACTTATTTCAAAAATAAAGGACTTACAGACAAGAGATGAAGATTTCCTAGTTGCCATCAATGTGAACTCACTATATACAAATATAGTGCAGAAGAATGGCTTGAAAGGTGCAGAATGGGCATTACATAAGTTCACAGATTTGAAATAAGAACAGGTAGAATTTTTAATAGGCAGCTTGGAAATGGCAATGGATAGTAATTATTTCTGGTATAAAAGTGACCACTATGTTCAAACAAAAGGAGTGGCGATGGGAGCCAAGTACCCACCGAGCATAATTTATGAATAAACGGGAGGCGGAACAAATTTACAGTAGAGAGAGATCAGACCTCATTTTTTTACAGATGCTACATTGATGATATGTCACGATATGGAGAGGCACCGATACATCCTTGGAAAGATTTTTCGAGGAGATCAACTCCAATCATTATGGAATCTCCTGTTCAGGAAGCTTGAGACAAGATAGCATTGACTATGTAGATTTACAAATATTTAAGTAACGTAGCAGATAGGGTACAGGGACCTTTTTTAATCAGACTGAACACAAGGGTATATCCCCACCAGACGTTGCCACCATTCTAAGTGCTTAGGGAATGTCCCGAAAGCACAACTCATGAGGATTCAGAGGAATTGTAGCAAGGATAAAGATTTTATAGAACAATTAGAAGTCTTGATTAGGAGGTTTATAGCTAAAGGCTACAAAAGAAGGGAACTGGAAGGATTAAAGGAGAAAATTAATACTATGAATAGGTAATCACTCCTAATGGATAAACAAGGAAAATAATCCAAAAATATGGAATTTGCATTGCTGACTGGTTTCAATAGACAATATAAGAAAGTAGAGGGCATAGTGAGAAAATACTGGCCCATTTTGAAATCTGATAGGACATTAAAGAAATTACTTCCACAGAGACCTAATTTTGTCTACAGGAGGGCACCTACCCTGAGGAATAAATTGGTCCACAATGCCCTTCATCCACCAAGAACTATCAGTTTGTTCCCAAACACAAGAGGTTTCTATAGATGGCAGAAATGCCTACCGTGTAGGAATAGTAAAAAAAAAAAAAAAAAAAATAGGAAAATTGAATCATTTAGGGAATAGAAGATAAAAGAACTGATAACATGCACAAGTACTTATGTAATTGAATGCCTGCGTCGGTATCAATATGTGGGGAGGACCACAAGACCTCTATATGTGAGCATTAGGGAACACATGAACAATATCAGAAAAGGTTTCATCAAGCCCAGTCTATCAAGACATTTCAGAGAAGTTCCTAACATAGATGCCTCCCATGTGACTTTTTTTTGTCATGGCTATAATAAAAGGACATTGGTGTGGAGACAATAAAAAGATAAGTCTCCCAAAATGGATTTTGTAACGGAATTCTCTCTAACCAGAAGGTCTAAATATTGACATAGTCCTTAACTGTATCATATCAAATCCTTAGTACTGTAGGTACTCAATTGCATCTGTCCAGAATACAGAAACAATTAGTGACCTCTATCTTTACCCCTTTTTACATTTTATACTTTATTTTATTTTATGCTTTAATAGGGTTTATAATATGCTAATTTGTGTTGTACAATAGAGGTCCCCAATTACCTCTTCTTTTTACCTAGTTTGAGTAGTATTTCAATTTCAAATGTTATATAAGTGGTTAGTATATATGCAAACAGTTTGCACTGACCCAAGATCCCCGAGACGTTTATTATTTAACCAGTTCCTGACCGGCGCACGACGATGTACGTCGGCAGAATGGCACTGGCAGGCATATTGGCGTACAGGTACGTCCATTTCTATATGCCGCCCTGCGATGCTGTGCCGGTCGGGACCCTCGTGAGTGCGGTCGCAGGTCCCGCGGATTCGATCGCCGCAGGGATACCCGCGATCGTCTCACAGGGAGGCTGAACGGGGAGATGCCATTGTAAACAGCATCTCTCCGTTCTGCCTAGCAACAAGTGACGCTGATCTCTGCTCCATGTGATTAGAGCAGAGATCAGTGTTCACTAATGGAAAGCCCAGCCCCCCCAGTTAGTAACACTCCCCTAGGAACACTTAACCCCTACACTGCCTCCGTCATTTAAACAGGAATCAGTGCATTTGCTGTATAAATGAAAATGGTCCCAAAAATGTGTCAAAAATGTCCGATGTTTCCGCCATAATGTCGCAGTCACAATAAAAATCGCTGATCGCCGCCATTACTAGTAAAAAAAAAAAAAAAATAATAAAAATGCCATAAAACTATCCCCTATTTTGTAAATGCTATAACTTTTGCGCAAACCAATCAATAATCACTTATTGCGTTTTTTTTTACCAAAAATATGTAGAATACGTATCGGCCTAAACTGAGGGAAAAAAATGTTTTTTATTTTTGGGGGATATTTATTATAACAAAAAGTAAAAAATAATGCATTTTTTTCAAAATCGTCGCTCTATTTTTGTTTATAGCACAAAAAATCCGAATCGCAAAAAGTGGTCTGATCTTAAGCCAGCAAAATGGTCCAGTCTGAAAGTGGTTAAAAGGCAATTTGTGTATTGGAGTACCAAGATGGCCACCATTGGAATTAGTTGAGTACTAAGATGGCCGTTGGTCACATGTCTCCAGGTTGATAGGTTATTGCACTCTATAAAAAACGGATGATGTAATAAGATGACGCCACTTCAGATGACGTCTTGATGGCCAAACGAGTAAGGTGGAGCTAGAGCATCATTAAGTCACATCTGGTTTAGATCTGTGGAATGTAGCAAGCGCTGGACTTCTTGTTTTATCCTGTTTTTCATTGCTTGTCATCTTTAACCTGATGTAAGTGCAGTATTTACCTTTATTTATTAACCACTTACCGCCATTGCTGTACGTCAGTACTTTGACATAGAAGCAGATAGCTGCCATAACCCCAGTGTTTTCTGCAACGGTGGGCAGGATAAAAGTGGTCTCTGCAGCGGATTCACCACAAGATCACTTATCGGCGGCGGGAGAGGTGCCTGCCTCACTCCGGTCCTCACCGCTGCTTATTGGAGCAATTGGGAGTGGTGAGGACGATCTGATGCTGTCCCCTCAATAGCATGGAGCTGATTGAGGAAAAGATGGCCCCCACTCGGCTCCATAACATTAGATGATGGAAGCAACATCAAACGTCACTTCCACCCAATGGTTGTAAAGGGGAAAAATCATTTTTTTTAATTACTTTCCGACCTGCTCCCGTACATCTACTTCTCTAGGTCGGCTCTCCTGCGTGAATCAACGTACCCATACGTCGGTCCATCTGCCTCACGCCACGGGGACTCGATATCCGCCGACGACCCGCAATCGCAGTGAGGAGAGGCATGGAAAACTGTCTATGTAAACAAGGTGATTCCCTGTTTGGCCTTGTGACATGACAGATCTACTGTTCCCAGTGACCGGGAATAGTGATCTCTGTCATGTTCCTGGCAGCCCATCCACCCTACAGTTAGAACACACCCAGGGAACACACTCAACCCCTTCCCTGTCAGTGTCATTTTTATATTGATCAGTGCATTTTTATAGCACTGATCAATGTAATGTCATTGGTCCCCAAAAAAGTGTAATTTGGGGTCAGATCTGTCCACAGCAATGTCGCAGTCCCGTTAAAAATCACAGATCAATGCCATCACCAGTAAAAACAATAAAAAAAAATAAAAGTCCCTAAATATATCCCATATTTTGTAGATGCAATAACTTTATTAAGAAATATAGAAGAATATGTATGGGCCTAAACTGATGAATATGTTTTTATTTTTTATTTTTTTTGGGATATGCATTAATCGCTTAAGGACCACCTCACGCCGATGTACGTCGGCAGAATGGCACGGCTGGGCACAAGCATGTAAAAGGTACTTTGCCCTTTAAGTGTCCAGCCGTGGGTCGCGAGCGCGCCGGCGCACTCGCGACCCGGTCTTGAGCTCCGTGACCGTGGCACCCGTGGACCCGATCGCCGCCAGTGTCCCGGGTTCGGGTCACAGAGCTGAAGAACGAGGAAAGGTAAGTGTAAACAAACCCCTCCTCGTGCTTCCTACTGAGGCTGTCACTGATCGTCTGTTCCCTGTTATAGGGAAAGACGATCAGTGACGTCGGATGCCAAGCCACACCCCCTACAGTTAAAAAAACACACACACACTTAAACCCCTACACGCCAGGGACATTTTTACAGTAATCTGTGCATTTTTAATTGCACTGATTGCTGTATTAATGCCAATGGTCCAAAAAAATGTGTCAAAATTGTCTGACGTGTCCGCCATGTCGCAGTCACAATAAAAATCGCTGATCGCCACCATTACTAGTAAAAAAATAAAATAAAAATGCCATAAAACTATCCCCTATTTTGTAGACGCTACACCTTTTGCGCAAACCAATCAATAAAAGCTTATTGCGATTCACCAAAAATATGTAGAGGAAAACGTATCAGCCTAAACTGAGGACATTTTTTTTTAATATATTTTGGGGATATTTATTATAACAAAATGTAAAAAATAATGTGCTTTTTTCAAAATTGTCGCTCTTTTTTTTTTGTTTATAGCGCAAAAAATAAAAAACGCAGGGGTGATCAAATACCACCAACAGAAAGCTCTATTTGTGGGGAAAAAATGACGTCAATTTTGTTTCAGAGCCACATCGCACGACCGCACAATTGTCAGTTAAAGCGATGCAGTGCCGAATCGCAAAAAGGGGCTTGGTCCTTTAGCTGGAAAATGGTCCGGGGCTTAAGTGGTTTAAGAAGAAATTTTTTTTTAAATTGCTGGTCTTCTTTTGTTCATAGCGCAAAATTCAGTGGTGATCAAATACCACCAAAAGAAAGCTCTATTTGTGGGTAAAAAAGGACGTCAATTTTGTTTGGGTACATCGTCACATGACAGCGCAATTGTTAGTTAAAGTAATGCAGTGCCACATCGCAAAAAATTATTTTCTGATCACGGTTTTTATTCAGTGGACTTTTTATTTATACGCTTATAATTTTATATTTATATTTGCACATTGAGGAATTTTATAGGAATTGCTATTTGCACAGATTCTGGTGCACTTTATTTACTTTATTCATTTGTATATGCACTATGGGTTTTATTTATTTCATGGTATATGTTAATATTTAATGTTTTTTGTTTGCCACTTAATTGCAACAAATTTACTCTACCTCATTAGCAGTGCCACACCCACTTATAACACGTTACACTATGTATGGACATCTGCTTTTGCAGCTGGTTTCTGTGGAGGCAGCAGATTATTACTCTTTTAATATCCAGTCCATAGCGCAGTACTGCTTTTTGTTCCTTTTTTTAATAATCCCCACTGCTTCCTCTCTCCAACAGCTTCACTGTTAATAACTCCTTGCATTGCTTTCTTTCTTCTGCTCACCATAATTGAGCCATGCTACCGGCTCACCCATGTGAGCAAGTGTTTTCACTTTTACAACAGAAATTAATTTATCTGAAAGGATAACCAGGTATAATAAGATTGTCGAAAGGGTGCAAAAAATGAAATAAAATGGCTAAAGCAGTACAGAAGTGCAATGCCAACAACATATGAGGTTTAAAATGCTGGATTCACATACAGTGCCTTAAAAAAGTATATATACCCCTTGACATTTTATCATGCTACAATCAAAAATGTAAATGTATTTTATTGGGATTTTATGTGACAGACCAACACAACATGGCACATAATTGTGAAGTGGAAGGAAAATTATAAATGGTTTTGATTTTTTTTACAAATAAAGATTTGAAAAGTGTGGCATGCATTTGTATTCAGTCCCCTTTACTCTGATACCTCTAACTAAAATCAAGTGGAGCCAATTGCCTTCAATAGTCACCTAATTAGTAAATAGTGTCCACCTGTGTGTAATTTAATATCAGTATAAATACAGCTGTTCTGTGAAGCCCTCAGCATTATGAAGGCCAAGGAACACACCAAACAGGTCAGGGATAAAGTTGTGGAGAAGTTAAAAGCAGGGTTAGATTATTAAAAAAATCACAAGCTTTGAACATCTCATGGAGAACTCATTCAAAAATGGAAAGAGTATGGCACAACTGCAAGCTTACCGAGACATGGCTGTTCACCTAAACTGACAGGTCGGGGAAGAAGAACATTAATCAGAGAAGCAGCCAAGAGGCCCATGGTAACTCTGGAGGAGCAGCAGAGATCCACAGCTCAGATGGGAAAATCTGTCCACAGGACAACTATTAGCTGTGCATTCCACGAATCTGTTTTTTTATGGAAGAGTGGCAAGAAAAAAGCCATTGTTGAAAAAAAGCTATAAAAAGTCCCATTTGTAGTTTGCGAGAAGCCATGTGGAAGACACAGCAAATATATGGAAGAAGGTGTTCCGGTCAGATGAGACTATAATTTAACTTTTTGGCCTAAAAGCAAAACACTATGGGTTGCGGAAAACTAACCCTACACATCACCCTGAACACACAATCCCCACCGCAAAACATGGTGGGGACAGTATCATTTTGTGGGGATGCTTCTCTTCAGCATGCACAGGGAAGCTGGTCAGAGTTGATCCAGGGAAGATGGATGGGGTCAAATACAGGGCAATCTTAGAATAAAACCTGTTAGAGTCTGCAAAAAGACTTGAGACTGGGGCTGAGGTTCACCTTCCAGTAGGACAAAGACTCTAAATATAAAGCCAGAGCTACAATGGAATGGTTTGGATCAAATCATATTCATGTGTTAGAATGGCCCAGTCAAAGTCCAGACCTAAATACAATTGAGAATCTGTGGCAAGACTTGAAAATTGCTGTTCACGGATGCTCTCCATCCAATCTGACAGAGCTTGAGCTATTTTGCATAGAATAATGTGCAATAATTTCACTCTCTAGATGTGCAAAGCTGGTAGAGACATACCCAAAAAAGACTTGCAGCTGTAACTGCAGCGAAAGATGGTTCTACAAAGCCTCAGGGGTGGCTGAATACAAATGCATGCTACACTTTACACATATTTATTTATAAAACATTTTGAAAACCATTTATCATTTTCCTTCCACTTCATAATTATGTGCCACTTTGTGCTGGTCTATCTATTTTAAATATATATTTATTGAGAAAAAGGTTTTGTACAACAGACAGATTTGTACATTTCGATACAAATAATCAAAATTGACAATGTAACAGTAACAAAGAAAACCGCCGCAGGCGGGGTATAAAACGTTAACAGTTTAATACAGCATGTCAAAAGGGTAAGGGGAAAAGGACACACCACGAATCTGCCAAGTAGGATATGTAAATAGACCAAAAGATGTATTGATATTTGCGGGGGGGACGTGGAGTATGAATCCCCAGTTCAAACCCGAGAAAAACATTTCCGAGAATAAAAGGCCATAAATTAAGGTGTCGTCTCAGGGTTGAACGTGGAATTGTCCCACCTGTCCCATATTTTAGAAAACTTAGGTAGAGAGTCTTGTACCAGTGCAGTCATACGTTCCATCCTGCGTATGTACGCAATGGCAGAAATTAGCTGCGGCTGGGACGGAGGGGAGGGGGACAGCCAAAGAGCCGGGATCACTCTCTTGGCAGCTAGGAGAATATAGGCTGTCAGCGTCTTGGCGGGCTTGGAGAACTCCGCGATAGGTAGGCCTAACAAATAGTGTTTAGGGTCTAACGGGATATCTACCTCTAAAACAGATTGTAGTAGAGTTTGGACCATAGACCAAAAAGGTATAATCAAAGGGCAGCTCCAAAAAATATGGTAATGGGTGCCCTCATCTCTGAGGCATCTACAACACAGTTTAGATATGGAATGATCATATTTATGCAACATTTCAGGGGTCTTATACCAAAACATTAGTATCTTATAGGCCGTCTCTCTCTGCTCCACACATCTGGAGACTTTGGAAGTAGAAGTCCAAATGTCCTGCCATTGAGAAATGGTTAAGGGGGACGGTAAAATTGTAGCCCATCTCCTCATGTAGAGATGTGTTTCCGTGGTGGGTGAGGTTGAATTGTGGAGGATACTATATATAGAGGATATAAGTCCTTTCTGGCAAGGACCTTGGGAGCACAAAGTTTCAAAGGTGTTAGGATTAGCCAAAGTCAGGGCAGGAGATCTGGAGTGAAAATAATGTTTAAATTGAATGTATGAAAAAAAGAGTCGCTCTGGAATGTCATATTTATCCCGAAGCTCAGGAAAGGATAGGAGTTTATGAGATACCGGATGTACCAGGTGGCGAAGTTGGAAAACGCCAGACCTATACCAAGGAAACATATTCTTCACCGAGAGGCTGTCAGGCATATCTGGATTAAAAATGACATTCAGCAGGGGTGAGCATGGAGAAGAGAGAGAGAACCGCTTGTGACATTGTTTCCATACGGAGAGAGTAAAAAGCATCGGTCCAAGGCATATGCGCCTAATCTGAGCCATAGAGGAGGTCAGATCAGACCACAGCATGGAGCAGGGATGGACAGGAGTGACCACATCCATTTCTAGCTCTGACCATCTACTGGTAGCAAAATACGACGACCAGGAGACAGCCGCCTGAAGGTGTGCTGCATAGTAGTACTTCACTATATCGGGGGCTCCCAGTCCTCCATGGGACCGTGGGGCAAAAACCACTGTTTGGGCTATCCTATGCAATTTGTTCCCCCATATAAATTTAGCAAAGGCTCTCTGAATATTCCTAAGCTGAGGCATAGAGATAGCAACTGGTAATGTTTCAAAAAGATATAAAAACTTAGGGCCATTTTCAATACGTTAATCCTGCCCAGAAGAGATAGGGGACACGACGACCAACTTCTGAGCAGCCCGTGCGTTTCCGCTATTAAAGATATATAGTTAGCTTCATAAAGGGAGCTGTACTTGGCGGTCAGGTTAATGCCGAGGTATTTGAGGGAAATGGGGCACCAACGATAGGGGTATGTGGATTCCAAGGAAGCTTGAAGTGTGGGGGGGATATGAATAGGGAGCGCTTCGGTTTTAGTCGTATTAACCCTATAACCCGAGAGTCTACCAAATGAATCTAAAAGAGCGTGAAGTTTGGGAAGAGAGGTTAGAGGCTTCGTCAGGGTGAGGAGTATGTCGTCTGCAAAAAGAGACAGCTTGTATTCTTTCAGTCTGAGGGAAATTCCACTTATGTCTGAATCCTCCCGTATAGCTGCAGCCAAGGGTTCTAGGCATAGTATAAACAACAAGGGGGATAGGGGGCATCCCTGTCTGGTACCATTACTATGTGTGAAGAGCGGGGATCTGTAAGACGCCAATTGGACTTGGGATGTAGGGAATGAGTATAAGGCTTGGAGGGCTGACAGGAAAGAACCAGAAAGGCCAAAACGCTGTAGTGTAGCAAACATGTATGGCCATCCCAGCCTGTCAAAGGCTTTTTGTGCGTCTAAACTCAAAACGATAGCCGGGCGAGTCGTTTTATCGAGTAAATCTATGAGGTCGATGGTACGCCTGGTGTTATCCCCAGCCCGTCTGCCCAGTACAAATCCCACATGGTCGTTGTGAACCAGAGCAGGGATCAATAGGGAGAGCCTATTGGCCAAGATTTTGGTGAAAATTTTATAGTCGGAGTTAAGTAAGGCTATGGGTCTGTAATTATCTGGTAGGGTAGGGGATTTACCCGGTTTCGGGATAACTGTGATGTGTGCATGTAGAAACTGAGAATGCGGTATAATGCCCTTCTGTAGGGAGGTAAAGAGATTAAGCAGATGAGGGCTCAGCGTCGGGAGAAAAGTCTTATAATAAACATAATGAAGCCCGTCGGGGCCCGGGGACTTATGGGACGGGAGGTCTTTTATAACCGCAGCCAATTCCTCTGGCGTGACAGGGGTATTCAGGGTATCTACTTGTGGGGAAGACAGCACTGGTAATTTCAAGGAAGCGCAGAAATCATCAAAGCTATCTTGGGAAAACACATGGTTAGGGTCTGAAGCTAGGCAGTTATATAATTTTTTGTAAAAGGCACCAAATACTTTAGACATCGTCAAGGGGCAGTAAGTCGGAGTGCCGTCCGACTGTAGCAGGAGATCAGGATAGGAGTGAAATGGACGGGGCTTTAGCTTGTTCACCAACATCCTATGAGGCTTGTTGACAAATTCATAGAACCTCTGTTTAGCCCAAAGCAGAGCTTTAGAGCACTTGTGCATATCTAAGGATTTTAACCGTTCGCGGATAGAGGTCACTGTGCGAAGACGTGGCACCGATGGGGAGGACAAAAGCAGAGCTTCAGCTTTTTGCAGTTGCGAAAGGAGATCTAGTCTCTGCGCAGCCGAGTCTCGCTTGAGGCGGGAGCCAGCCGAGATACACAATCCTCTAAAAACGGCCTTGTGGGCCTCCCAAAGGGTGGACACATCCCGCACCGACCCCTCGTTAAGTTGAAAAAATTTGGCTAGACCGTGGGATAAATGGGCTTCTGTAGCTGGATCACGGAGGAGAAACTCGTTGAATCTCCAGTGGCAGGTCTTAGGTGTAGAGAGGGTGAGGGCGAGGTCAAGCTGGACCGATGCATGATCAGACCACGTTATGGGATTCAACTCCGAGGCCACTGCCGACGTTAGAAGAGGCGCCGTAACAAAGATGTAGTCCAATCTGGAGTACATCCTGTGTGCGGGAGAGTAGAAGGAAAATTGCCGATGCGTAGGGTGTTTAATCCTCCAGATGTCTAAAAAGTTATGGGATCTAATGAGCTTGCGAAACACAGTAGATTGACGTTCCGTTTTTAAGGAGGGATTGTCTGAAAACAGGGTCTGCCTATCCTTCCTAGCAGACATGGCCATATTGAAGTCCCGGCCAAGGATCATAATTGGCTGAGCATAGGTGCCCAGTTTGTTCAAGACCTCAGTAAGGAAGTGAATCTGGCCCGAGTTGGGAACATATACATTAATAACAGTAAGAGAGCGAGAGAGGTAGTCACAGTCCAGGAGGATGTATCTGCCCTGTGGATCAATAAATGAGGACTTAACCCGTAGCGGGCATGTCTTTTTAATCAGTACTGCCACCCCTGCTTTACCAGAGGGGTCAGAGGCCATAAAAGAGACCGGAAAATGTTTGGCCGCAAATTTAAGAGATCCCCCTGGGCGAAAGTGGGTCTCCTGAACTAGGACCACATCTGCGTTTGAGGACTTGAACTCCTTCAAAGCCAACCAGCGCTTATGGATTGAGTTCAGGCCCTTAACATTATAAGTCAGTACCCTCAAAGCCATCGTGTAGAAAACAGTGAAAACTTAAGATACCCATAATATACAAACAAAAAAAAACAGATATAACCATACCAACCAGGAAGATACTGGGACCCGTGGTGTGTCCTAGAAGTAAAAGGCAGGTGAAGGCATATAATAACAACAATGTGATTATAAAGCGTAGAAAAGTGTGTCCAAATTGAACGAAAAATGAAAAAAAGGCCGAAAAATAGGCCTAAAAAATAGAAAAAAAAAACATTACAATTAGAAAAAAGGCCTGGGGGGTAAAAACCACCCAGGAGTCCACAGCCGTAACCGTGGAACAAAAGGAGGCACATCAGGGGTTCCAGCTCATCTGGAGAGACCCCGCCACCTTCCAGCAATAGTTACAGGGAATAAGAGCAGAACATTGTAGTCCCAACAACCAGAAAACAACAGGGGCAGTAAAAATTATAACTTGTAACTAAAGTTGCAAACACCCCCTGTTAAAGAGGAAACATGGTGAGACAGGGGCCGAGGCCTAGGCCAGCCAAACACTACACAAGGAAGCTTCCATCAGGGAGGGAGTCTAGGATGCAGGTTACGTTGAGGGGTAGAAAAGGATTTCTGCGACTTCTGGCGTGCAGGGGTCCAAATCCGAGCAGGAATGGAGGAGGGTCTGGGCGTCGTCGGGATCGGCGTGGGATCCTCATCTGGCAGCGGTGGTAGGCCCAGGTTACGTATGAAAGCTTCACTCTCTTGAAGATCTCTCATAGAGTATTGAATCCCATCTTTAGTAGCAGAGAGGCGGAAGGGGAACCCCCAACGATACGGGAACTGATGAGTTTGCAGATGGGCAGTCACAGGGCGGAAGCTACGACGTTTGGCAAGAGTGATAGGGGATAAGTCACTAAAAATTTGTATCTTGGCCCCTTTAAATTCCAGACGGGATTTGTTCCGGGTGGCCATGGTCAAAGCTTCCTTGCTATCGTAGTAGTGAAAGCGTACGATAATGTCTCTAGGGTTGGCTCCGGCAGGAGGCTTTGGGGCCAGGGATCTGTGGGCCCTATCCATTCTCCAGTCTATGTCCGGGACTTTAGGGGCAACAACATTAAAGAGGCTAAGTAGGTATGGTTTGATCTCCCCCTCACTAACGGCCTCAGGTACGCCTCTAATCCGAAGGTTTTGGCGACGTTCCCTATTCTCCAGGTCTTCCTGTTGGGATTGGAGCTGAGAGACAGATTGTTTCAGACCGGCGTTGTCTTCTTCCAAAACGTGGACATACTGTAGCAGGTCATCAAATTTGGTTTCCAGGACATCAGTCCGTTCTCCAATCTGGGCAAGCTCCCCCCGCAATTCATGGGCCAGTTTACCCATTTCCTTAGAAACATTACTCGTCAAGTCTTGCAGGAGAGCTCGCAGTTTATCATCAAGTACATCGACTGTGACCGGGGCGGACATCACGTCTGAGTGGCTATGTGACAAGGAATGTGGACTGTCTGCACAAGGTACAGGTACTTGGGAGGCCGCTTGTGCGTACGTGAAAGAACCTGGAGAAGGAGCTGGAGAGGCCGGTCTGCTTAAAAATCGATCCAGAGTCTGTGAGGGCCGCAAATCCGGGGACAAAGACTGAGGAAGGTGTTTCGGCCCGTATTTCACCATGAGGCGTTGGGACTAGGCGTATATTTAGTTACATGTGGTGTTTCCCATAGAGGTGTAGCGACTGTGAGCAGCACGGGAGCATTGGAAGGCGGCTAAGGCCTATATAGGATGATCACATGTTTGTCAAACAGGGAGGGACCCAAGATGAGACCCCAAGAAAGTTCGCTGTCGGTTAGAGAACACAAACCAGGAGAGCAGGCCGCAGCAGTCCCAAACAGCCAGGGGGGGGGAGATCCAGACACCACTGCCCCTCTGGGTTGTATAAGGGGAGAGGGCACTAGCTAGGGCAGAAACCAGGGCAGATAGCAGCAGTTGCAGGCCACAGGCAGTAGGAGAAGGAGACGGGTGTACCAAGATGGCGGCTGAGCAGGCCGAGGGTAGAAGCTGGGTAGGAGGGTGGGACTGATGAATGCTGGCAGTCACTCAGGAGGGCTAATACGCTGAGCTGGGGCAGGGATTAACACCTGCGCTGGATGGGGTAGCAATCTGGCCACAGAGGGGGGAGAGCTATTAAGCTGTGAGAGGCCTCGGGTGGAGCAAGATGGCCGCCGGAGCTCACCTTGCCTGCTGGAGCCTGGGCTTCCTCACATGTATCCGTGCGGCGACCAGCGGTGGTCCGGTGTAGGAGAGGTCGTCCGGAGGGGTCCACGCCAGATGTATGCCACCGTCCCGGCCGGGATGGGGCCTGGGGTGCGCCGTCCGGAGTCTCCGAGAAGCGGTGTAGGCCGCAAGATGGCGGCGTCCGGCCTGTCTCACCGCCCGCCGCCGCAGAGTAAAAACGGCGGCGGATCCGGCCGAAATATCAGCTCCGTCCGGAGCTCCGATGGCCCACCGGCTAGATGAAGAGACCGGCGGGCAGAGAAAAGTTGCGGTGGCCGAGGATGGGGATCGATGGTGCTAGGCCTCGGCGGAGCTCTCCCCAAACACGTCCGTCATCCTCGGCTTCCGGTCACGCCCCCCTGTGCTGGTCTATCACATGAAATCCCAATAAAACACATTTATGTTTTTGGTTGTAACATGACAAAATGTGGAAAATGTAAAGGGGTATGAATACTTTTTTAAGGAACTGTATACTTCAATAACAACAAGCAGAACCTAAAGTCACTAATGTATTCCACACATAGGGTTTGAGGTAGTTATAAAAATTATCCATTAATATAGGAGAACATTTAAATGAGTCAGGATTGGCATTTTGGTGTCAGGCATTAAGCACACTGGCTTAAATAACTAGATGAAACTGACTAGATGAAACTGACTAGATGTGTAAGCCTTGCAAATCACTGAATGCTACACAGAGAGCTTTGTTGTATCTAGATTCTATTTGAAGTAAGCTGCAAGGCATTTTCTTTAAGGAGAACATATTTGACACAAAAAAACACAGCTTTTTATGATGGCTTACTCTGCAGACCTTTTGTTTTTGGACTTGTTTTGGACTTTGTAAATGCAATATAGAATGCAGAAAGATGAAATGCTTATGTTGTAAAAATATTTAATATCATAGCTCAGCAAATCTAGGATGTCATAAATTTTATTTGCGTTTCTTTTGTCCATGCTTCATCTTACAGAATGGCTGAATGTCTCTTGAATTTCATACTTCCTGGGATAACAGCATTAAAACAAGGAATCTACTTTACAAAATAATTTAAAAAAAAGCAAATCCAATGCAGCAGAGACAGGCTAAGTAGGTTATGTCAATCTGGACTTCTGCATCCAGAGAGGATCACATCCGTGGAAAAGATTTTCTTACAGAGAGTCAGAAAAGACATGTCCTTCCACTGATGTGAAGAAAGCATTTGACGGGGTTGATTGGACATTTTTGCAGGCCACGCTACAACACATAGGCTTGGGGGCTGGGATGCAATGCTGGCTCATGAGTTTGACTCAACCCCGTCCACTCATGTCAACATTGATGACATAACGGGTGTATTTACCAGACGCAATGGGATGTGCCAGGGCTGCCTACTGTCGCCCATCATCTTTATTCTCAAAACCTTTCTTAATAACCATTTGTGCCCATCAGATATCTCAAAGAAGGGGTTACAAAAACTTGCTGCTTATGTGGACGATCTATTTTTCGTAAACCTCCCCAGTCATGTTTCTTCCATCTCTTCTGTCAGAGTTGCGCACATACAGAGCGATTTCCAATTTTATGGTGAACACCATCACATCTGAGGCGATGGGGCCAAAATTAATTTTAAATGGACGGATTCCCATATACGATATTTGGGAACAAATATCCCAAACAAATTAAACAGGGTCTTTGAACTTAATTTTGTCCCGCTATCTCAACAGTTTGAACTTGACTTTCAGCATTGCGATAGGGAGGTTTTTACGTTGTTTGGTAAGACCAATATCATAAAAATGAATGTGATGCAACATCTTTTATATTTGTTTCAGGTGTTACCTATTAAACGTCCTCCAGGATTCTTAAGAGACCTCCACTTTAGATTATTGAGATCTATTTGGTCCGGGAAGCTGGCAAGCTGGCTAAGGAAAGAGGAGGGATTGGCTTTCCCGATCCAGTTAAATATCACAAAGCCTCACATTTAGCAAGAGTAGAAAACTGGTGTGTGCTCAAAGTAAACAAATAAAAAAAAAACCCATGGTACACATGGAGAAGGCGACGGTTGCCCTGCCCTTGGAAGGACTTCCATGGCTATCAGATGCCAATAATGCTAATATTCCGTAGGCTGTCAAATTGCACCCAATTGTTGGTGCCACTTTACAAACACTGAAAACGGTCTTCAAAACCACCACTATTTTGCTCCACCTGAGTACTCTTAGCCCAGTCCTGGGTACACTGGCTTTTCAGCTGGGCCTAATAGACCCTCACTTTGCTGCTTTGATACAGTGGGCTCTCTCAGGCTCTTACATTCCTCGAATGGTAACCGTCTGATGACGCATGGAGATATTGAATGAAATTTCTCGCCCGATTTTGACTTTCTTCACCATGCACAGCTGGGTGTATATCTCCGTTTATTGCCAGCCGCCTATGCTGTATTACGCTCACCATCCTCATTCAAACAAATCTGCTTAATGGGTGAACCATTGAGACACACTGTGTCACACTTATATGCTTGACTGAATAGACTGGAAGTGACACAAGAACTCTTTCCTACAATTAAGGTAAAAAAAGTTCTCTCAATTTTCTCAAGCTCAAAAGGACAGGATCTTACTTTTTGGTCATAGGGAATCTCTGGCAAGTAGGTATCAAGAAGGAGGGTATAAACCCTTTACTAGATGGTACAGAACACCGGCGGCACTGCATCGGATGTCCCCGCAAGTATCAAATGTTTGCTGGCGCTGTCTGGAGTCTGAGGGCACCCTTTTTTTTTTTTACATATTGTGCGTCTCTTGGAGAAAACCTGGCCGCTTTCTTATTACATGATACCCCAAAAATGTACTACTAAATCATCTCTTAAGTGCAGCAAAGGTGTATATCCCAGCGTTATAGAAGAGCACTACCCCTCTAACCAGATCACATTGGCTAGCTAGGATAATGGAAATTCAACAAATGGAGAACCCTACCATGATGCTGAAACAGCAAGATTGGAAATATTGGAAAATTTGGACCCCCCATTTCATTTATAAGGAACAGTTCCCCCTAGCCTCTTAGCGGTAGTTTTTCCACTAACTCCACAGAGCTCTTGCAACATGCCATGAGGGGAGACTGGTCCCCCAGCTCCCTCTTCTCTAAGCCCCCCTTTTATTTCCTCCTCTTCTCTCAATCGATTTCTACCTTCCTTTCTGCTTTCTACCTCCTGGACTTAACCAGGGTTCTGCTTGGTTAAGAAAATTATAGCAAAATGAGAAACAGTGTTGCTCACTGATGCTCACAGAGGACATTCAATGTAATGCTAAACAATTTGATGATACTACAACACATTAGTATTTCTAACAAGTCTTGTTAACCATGTGATTAGCTCACTTCATATTGAATGTTATGTCATGGTTGTGAACTGTTGATCTGTGCAATTGCAAAGCTGTTTCTGTAAAAATAAAGAATTTATAAAAAATAAAAAAAAGACCTGCCTAGAATTGTCTCCCCCCCTTGGGGGAAAGCATCTATGAAAAGCATGGAGGAGGGCAGGGGCACGAACGTCAGAGGATGAGCATTCCTCCGGACCTCAACCCCTTCAGTGAACTAGATATTGTATGTGCCCATGAAACCTATGGAAGCCAATGATAGACTGTATCTCATATTCCTCATGGTTGTCAACCTGAACTGGGCGAGGGCGTGGTATCAAGGTGGTAAAGCGGTTGCACACCAAAGGTTTCAATAATGAAACATGGAATACAATGGAAATACGCATGTTGGACAGAAGATCTAATGAGGCCCAATATACTGAGGCGCCAGTTTTAGTAAGGGAACACGGAGTCTGAGGTTACAGGAAGACAGGCAGACCCTCTCCTCATTTAGGTAGGAGAGCGCAGGTAGGCTTCGATGGTCAGCATGGAGTCTGTACCTCTCACTGGACTGTTGCAACTATCCTTGGACCTGCAGCCAAGTGGAACGGAATTCCCGAAGATGTTCCTCTAATGCAGGAATTCCCTGTGGAATGAATGTGTGATGCAACATGGATGGATGAAACACATAGTTTTCCATAAATTGAGTTAATTTGGAGGGGGCATTGATGGCACTATTGTAAGCAAACTGCGCCCAAGCTAACAGGTCCGATCAGTTGCTATGTTGGTCAGAAATATAGCGACATAGGAACTGGTGCATGGCTTGATTGTCACATTCTGCAGCCCCACTGGACTGCGGGTGATATGTTGAGAAGGATAGCTGAATTCTCAACTGTACACAAAAGGCTCGCCAAAACCTGGACATAAGCTGGCTACCTCTGTCCGAGATAACTTTAGGGAACCAATGTAACCGAAAGAACTCCGGAGCAAAAATGTATGCCAGTTCTTTGGAAGTAGGCAACTAATCACAGAAAGCCAATCAGATTTCCCCTGGATCAATTTTACCTATAAATGTTAGTGCCCAGTTATATTATGTACATTTAGGAATGAATCCCGGCCTTTCTTAATGCAATCTACTGAGCTGGCCAGAACCACCTCTGTGAAGAAACCTTTCCATATTTGGAGATTAAATCTCTTTTCCTTTTCGACATAGAGTACCCCTTGTCCATAGTGTTGACCATAAAGCCAACAACTCAACACCAAATTCACTATATGGACCACTTATATATTTATACATGGCGATCATATCCCCCTTAATCTCCTCTTCTCAAGAGTGAATAAATTCAGTTCCTGTAATCTTTCCTCATAGCTGAGCTCCTCTATGCTTCTTATCAGTTTGGTTGCCCTTCTCTGCACTTTCTCCAGTTCCCCGATATCCTTTTTGAGAACTGGTGCCCAAAACTGAACTGCATATTCCAGATGAGGTCTGCTATCTCTCTCTGGAGTCTATACCTCGCAATGCAAGAAAGGACTTTGCTTGCTTTGGAAACCGCAGTTTGGCATTGCATGCTATTATTGAGCTTATGATCTACAAAACTCTTAGATCCTTCTCCACCATTGATTACCCCAATTGTACTCCCCCTAGTATGTATGATGCATGCATATTCTTAGCCCCCAAGTGCATAGCTTTACATTTATCAACATTAAACCTCATCTGCCGCATCGCCCTGTGGAGCAGATCTTGGGCACATATTACAGCTGATCAGTGTGTTCAGCACCAGCCGCATTGAGAGAGCAGCTGCTGGCGCCATTTTGTTGTAGGCCACACCTGGCAGAAGGAAAGAAATTGTAGAGCTTTTGCTGCTGAAGCTGCTATTTACTTTTGCAGGTCATTCCATGGCTGGGTCAGGCCGGGGGATGAAAAGTGCAGCAAAGGCAGGAGGAAGCTGTGGGAAGCCCTGTTAAAACGTGTGTTCCCTGGTGCCTACAGAACCTTTTTCAAGATGTAGACATCTTCCAGCATGGTCAGCGCAGTCAGCAAGGGCCTGGTCCCCGATCCAGGGGTTGGTGACCCTGTATTAGTGCACTGTGGGGACCATGACAAAACCTTGGCATTACGCCAATAAAAAGAGGAATTGTGCCTCTGTAAACAATGATAACCAATGACAACTGGGTAATTTGGTGAGGAAATTACTTGGAATTGAATTATATCATGGTGAAAAGCCTCTATAGTCAAAGTCAACAGAGCAGATTCATGGGTCATATGGGCAGGCTGTAGAGGTCTCCCATCAATAGCCTCAATGGCAAATGGGGAGGCACGAGGCTGCAAGGGTATGGAGTGCTTCAACATGAAGGCTGATGATTGGCTAGTGATTAGGAACAGAGATCTTCCTTTTCCAATCAGCCCAGCCCCCAAATAGTTAGAAACATCTCACAGGGCTTTAATATGTTTTCAAAATCAAGAAATGGATTGATTAACTTTAACATATATAATCAGACTTTACTTTCAGAACCTAGTGTTGCACTCTGATGTTAAGGCAGGGCTGCTCTTACATTTACCTGCCAGGTATAGTTGTCTTGGCCAATTGATAGGAGATTAATTGATTCCACCTCAATTCTGGAAGTGCTGCATGTCTCCCTTCTGTCACTAGATGGCTGGGTATCTGGTGGCATTAGATAAGATAAGAGCAATGCAAGGACAGATTGGGAATAGATACGGTATGTCAGCCAATGAGCAGGGATCTTTTTTGCTGGGAGAGCCTATTTATTTGGGTGAGGTCAGGTGATCGGGGTTCTGTGCCACCCAGACGACTGTCTGGATGGATGTGTGTTGTGCTGCCCTGGGCTGCTAGGCCAGATTCTGAGGCCTATCCTGGGTACATCTGGCTGCTAGGCTGTCTGAGGGCCTATCCAGAAGCAATAGAGCAGCATAGGGTTGGGATTGTGGCTTGCAGTCGAACCAGAAGTGACAGTGCTGCCCTCCAGAAAACCTATCATGGTCGGAGTTAGAGGGGAAGCTGTCGCCACTAAGGGACCAACCACCTTATCACCAGGGACCACAGTGAGTAGCTGAAGCAAGTACCGGTGCAGCAGTCTAACCAACCAGGGACAGCGAAGAATTTGGGAACTTCAGCAGGTGTCAAGCCAGGGGCCCAGCCAGCAGAGGTGATGCTTGCAGAGCAGCCTTGTTTGCCAAAACCAGGGACCGAGCAGGTCAGTGGGGTGCCACTTGAGGAGTATCTGTGAGTGCCAAGCTAGGGACCCAGAAGAGAAGCAGGGGTGATGCTTGAGGAAGATACTCAGTGAGAAGGCTGGAAGAGCTCAGGAGATCCAGTGGCAGTGGATCAGCAAATCTAGCAAGAGAGACTGGGAGCTCAGCGGAGTGAAGATCTACAAGAAGTGATAGTAGAGGAAGTACAGACGTTTGTTACGGCTTGTGTTTGAAACTGTTATAAAAGACTGTTGCCATAGGAGACAGCAATCCTAAACATGCAGGCATTGTATCTTGCTGGGTGCCTTTCCCTGCATGGCTGTCTACCTATAGAAGTCTCGGAGTCTTACCATTACAACTACTAAAGGGTATCCTGGCCCTAAACCCTCTCTCCCACAGTTCTGTTCAAGAGAAAATAAATCTCTTTGCATTCAAGATGTGTCTGGCGCCCATGATTCTACCTTGCATTACACCAATCATGCCTTGTACCCACTCTACACAGAAGGATGTCAGCTGTCCCTAACTCTGGAGGTTCTCATTAGACCAAAGGGGACCCGGGACCTTGCTACACTAGTATTCCAAAAATCCAGCTATATTCGTTTTTAGGATTAGGCCATACACCAAATATCTTTAATCTGCTTAAGAACACCTAAAATTATCCTTTTTGTGACCCTATATTTTCCTTTTAGATTTGACAAAGTTTGCTTTCTTGCTTTTAGGTTTACCAGTCATTAGATGTGGTGGCTACATTAGTTTTCTTTTTGCATGTTTGAAATTTAACTGTGCTTATCCAAAAAGTGCTAGTGCAATATTACAACTAGAACGGTGTCTGTACCATGTGTACAAATCTTAAAACTAAAAAAAACGATGAAACTATAAATTGCGACATATCAATAAGTCAATATATAGTGCAAATTATCAAAGCTCCAGAATATAGGTTTTTCACAATAGTCCCCAAAGTCCACTTCAATTTATCATATAAATTCCATGTGCATATTGTGCACCAATTCACATCCATGCTCTGTAAAAGGACCACCAACGCCTTCTGAAATGGGCACTCAGAACCAGAACCTAGAAAAACTTGTGCCTTTGGTTTATATTGGGATAACCTCTCTACTATCCTGGCGTTCCTTCAACTAGGTTGCCACTAGTTACTCCTCATGTCTCCATGCCAATATTGGTATCTCATAAGAAGTAAACATCCATCATTGCACAGCACGCTTATATACAATGTATTTTAACCAATAGGATAAAATCCGCAATGTATAAAATGTGCACTCACAAGTGCCTTTAGACTGGCACGGAGTCTTTCCAGCAGTGTGTATTGGGTTATAGCCCTGCCACTTCGTTTTCCGGGTCGACGTGCGTTCCAAGTCTCGATCTGGTATGGGTTTGGGAAGGAAGTGACGTCATCGCTTACCCAGAAGTCTCTACGCATTTTTCATACATACATGAGTCATTGGGAAGCTGAGCCACTCTGGATTGGAAGCCCTTCAAATGTGTGAATGTAAGCATGGCATAGCACTGGGAGATAAATCCCTTAAAATGAGAAACGTCTGTCATAAAAGTAAAAGATAGGGGCCGGAGTGTGTACCCACAAGTTTTCCTCTGATTGTGCTCTAACAGCATGATGTAATTGGATATACGGGGGAATACATTGGTTGGGGGAGGTTGAATTTAGTCAGTAAAGATGTAAAGGAGTTCAGTTTGCCCCTGAAAAAGATGTGTACCAGATGTGTAACACCATAACGTTTCCATCTTGTAACACACTGTAAGGATTGAAGCTCCTTATACTGCCCATTGAATAATACAAATCTGGATAAAACTCCACCAGCTCCTACATAATGACATTGGGTCATTCACCACCCTTCCTGTACAACTGCATAGTGCCTCAATAGAAAGGGAAACCTGGTTTGACTGCACAATTTTGGCCAACAACCTGCCTGTCCTCATAAAAGGCCAGCCTACTGAAAAAGCATTTCTTATCCTCCGAGGATGCCATCAATCGATCTATTGCTGGCTGAGCGGCCATCCAGGGTTCTCTAGCAACATCAGAGGAGTTAGCAATAAACTCTGCCTCCAGTCGATGGACCAGCTGCATAGCCTGTTCCTTCTGTACCCGAGTATTGTGTTGAATTGACCTCCGTTATGAATAAGCCTCTCAGGTATGCAGTGAAGTCATTTCATGTGACTAGGTGATCAGGGTGCTCAATATTGTTCTGCCAGTAGTTAGAGATCTCATCAGTAATCCTGTCATGAGAGGGAAAGAGGTTTAGCCAAAAATGTGTTAAGCTTTCATGGAGCTCTTGGTAGGGTAAAGACAGGCCCAACATTTAGGTAGATCACCAGAGGTGAGTGATCAGAGAAGACTCTCACTAAGTATTGTATGTCATGGACTAAGAGTGAGGCAGCTGGGGTACAGAGGCACAAGTCAATTCCAGACAGGGAGAGGTGGGACTTAGAGAAGCATGAGAATTGTTTCTGGAGTGGGTTTCGGCACCGCCATGGATCTATCCATCCCACTTCCTCTATAAATTTTTGTAATGTAGTGTGAGGGTGTTTAGCATCCGCTATAGGAGGGGGATGTTGGTCCAGCACAGGGTCTAAATAGTCAATAAGATCTCCAACTAGGATTAGAGGGATATATACTGGTTGCCCAGCTGGTATGTAAAGAGAGTTCTTAGCACTAAAGAGTTAAAAATATTCTACATAACAGAATGACATATCTCCCTTCAGGGTCAATAATTTTGTCAAATAAAAAACCAAGGATTGATGTATCAGAACACTCACCCCTCTGGAATAGGAGGTATGATTAGAGTGATACGCCAAGCTCACCCAAGAGAACTGCAGACATGATAGTCTCCAGTACCAGATGGGTCTCCTACAGAGCACATATTGCAGGCAAGTGCCTTTGAACAGCAGTGGATACCGTGGTACAATTAAAGGGGTCCCGGATGCTTCTATAGTTCCAAGATGCCGCAGGGAAAGCCACCACAGTAGAACAGTAATTGTAGGCTGGATGCGGGTCAAGTACATCAGAGTAATCCTATGT
Organism: Lithobates pipiens; assembly: GCF_037356315.1. NCBI lineage: Eukaryota > Metazoa > Chordata > Amphibia > Anura > Ranidae > Lithobates > Lithobates pipiens. The sequence continues at coordinate 152,948,367 of NW_027507791.1, read as the reverse complement.
TCAGCCGAGCAAGTGTAGGATGATAGCCTAGGGAGGCCTCGAGGGTAGGGCAACACTGGAGATTCAGTGTCTCTACATGGTGAGAACACGGTGGTGCGACTGCGGATCAAAAGTGCTATAACTATAATTGTATAGAAACTGAACGTGAACCATTAATAACGTAAAAAGAACTTTGGTGCTTTCATCACTTCAAGGAAATATGGTTACCCCCAGAGTTCGGATGTTCTCCCCTAGGTGCATGCAGGTAAGTGGTGCACCATCACTTGAGATAACCTGGGGTTAGGTAAAATTACCCATCTGACCAATTGTAAGAGAAGCAGACCAAGAACCATCAAACTTGCTTAGTTTGTAATCCAAAGATAAACCAATCATATAGAGGATTCCTGCTCACGGTAGAAACAGGATAACAAAGTCTCCCAGATGGATCCTCAGAATTCCTGATGGCTTTGTAGCAGGACAGTCTTCGGGCCTCATGGGCAACGACAAGTAAGAATCAGACCACGAAAACATGCATCAGTCCCCCTCCGCTACATCTCTTCTAGCTTGGCAAAGCACTTGATCATTGGCATCCAGCCAGTCGGAGACCTCTGTGGCTGAATCAAAGAAATGGGCTTGTTCCCTGGCCAAGACACAAAGCCTGGCTGGAAATAACATGGCATAAGTGGCCTGGAGGCGCTGGAGCCTTTTCTTGATCTCTGCGAATTTAGCCCTGCAGCGTTGTACTTCTGCCTAAAAGTCAGGGTAGAAGGATATCTGGGTGCCATTAAACTGGATGTTACAGCGGTGGCCAAACAATCTCCTTATCTTTGAAATTGAGAAGTCTAGCCAATAAAGTTTGGAGTGGGTGACAAGGCGGAAGAGGCCTAAATGGGACCCTGTGAGCCCGCTCAACAGAATACAATGGAGTGAATGCTTTCTTTTGAAATGTATCCAGCAGCCATTGTTCCACAGATTCTGTGGGGTCCCTTCCCTCAAACTTCTCCGGTAGCACCACTTATCGGATATTGTTCCGTCGCAGGCGGTTTTCAATATCATCAGTTTTAAGTTCATTGGTTTTAGCAATGCACACTGCAGATTGCACGTCTCGCGTCAACGGTGGTCTCCATGATTTTCTAATACACTTCTGGATAAAAAACCCACCTCTTCATGGACTTTTGGGTCTATGCACCTGTGTGAATGAACCATACAGTGTAGAGTGTACAGTTGTAGAGAATTCCGATCGGACAAAGTGCCAAGCATGCTCAGATCAAATTCCTAGACCAAAGCTATTGGCTACTAGGCTGAACATAGACCTGTCGTAACTAAATAACGTCATCACGTTCCGAATGATCAGATTTTCCGACAACTTTGTCTGACCGTGTGTATGCAACACCAGTTTTGGACAAAATCCGACAGATTTTGTTGTTTGAATGTCCAACTGTGTGTACAAGGGCTTACAAAAGTTAATTTCCCTTCCTAAGGGTAGAATTCCTCTCACTTCCTGTTGTCTCCCTCCGTTTGTAAGTCGGATGTTTTTAAGTAGGGGACTGCCTGTATACACATCTGGTCCTGCAATAATTTTTTTTCTTTTCATGAAACGGTTTCTTGGTGAATTTTTTTGCCTCCTTGCAATGTCCTTCTAGAGTCACTAAAACATTTGCTTTTCCCCCTCGTTAGTTTGGAACGAACAGTGCATGTTAGGAGACATGTGCACTGCTCTATGCACACTACTCTGTACATTCCGTTGTCCATATACATCTTGGAACTTGAAAGCAAGCAGGACAGGGTGGCTATGTTCCTACATTCAGTGGGACCAGACAACAAACACTCTCTAAGCCCTTGTACACACGGTCGGATAATCCGACTGTGTGTGGGCTCCATCGGACTGTTTCCGTTGGAATATCCGACGGACAAAGTTTTAGAGCTGGGCTATAAAACTTTCCGACAACATGATCTGATTGTACTTTGTCCGATTGTGTGTAGAGAATTCCGATTGGACAAAGTGCCATGCATGTTTAGATCAAATTCCTAGACCAAAGCTATTGGCTACTAGCCTGAATGTAGTCCCGTCCTAACAAAATAACGTCATCACGTTACGTACGATCGGATTTTCCGACAACTTTGTCCGACCGTGTGTATGCAACACAAGTTTTGGACAAAATCCGTCGGACAAAATCCGACGGATTTTGTTGTCGGAATGTCCGAACGTCTGTACAAGGGCTAACAAAGTCAGATTGCAGCAGCATAAAAAAAAAAGAATTTGGGCATTTAGAAGAGGCTAAGGGTATAAAAAGGTAGTTTCTTTGAGTTGAGGATACATATTTGCTTGAGGGGAATTTTTTAAAATATATCAGAGTTTAGTGTGCACACAAGTAAAACAATGGTAGGAAAGACAACCTCAGCCTAGTTTTCTGCCATGCCCCCCCCCCCCAACAAGAATAAGTTCATCACCCTTTCAAGCTACACATTCATAGAGAGATAATTTGGCAAGCCTACTGTACACCAGAATAAAAACAAAGTTTGACTACAATTACATAACATTATATTTGTGATATGCAGATTAATTAGAATAGTAAATGTACAGTGCATTAGTATTCACTGCATATATAGGAGGGATGAGAGAACTTTATTACAGCTGAAATTAGAATGTTGTTTAAATATTACACAAACAATGACAAATATGAATATAAAAATCTATCTACATTAATGACTGATTTATGGTAAGTGGTAAATGCCTGTACTGACATCTGATAAATCTGTTCTGAGAAAAGATTGAATGAATGATCCTAGAAACTGCTTCAGTTAGAGAGTGAAATGAAAGCTGCTGTGAGAAGTCAGTTCTTTTCCAGACTTAGAAAGTGTAACTATGATGGCCTGGGAAAGCTCTTTGGAGAAGGTGCCTACTAAGGCTGCTGTGTTAAAAAGCTACCTAAAGCAAGGAGATGGGACTTTAAAATTTTGGTAGAATTAGTTGAAAAAAACATTTACACTAGGTGACGTGCCTCCCGGTAGCACTGACTTTAGTACTTCATTTTGCAAAAATGTGATAATGAGAGACCCCAAATGTTGAGCATTTGAAATTTGGTTGGTCAATTAACCTAAAATTTGAGATAGCTCCTGATCTTGGGGTTGAATTATTGCCAGGCCTTTTGACAGGTTATATTCAGAAATGTAATATTCATTGATATTTTTAGGGCATTTAGGATTTTTCTGTATAGAACTTTTTTAGTTTTTCATTTTTCTCTGGTTTAGCTAAAATTACCCTAACTCTATTTCCTAGTGTGTAGTGGCTTAGTTTCTTTCACAGGTGTAATGTACGTCTATATGTATATTTTGTGCATAGTTTCTCGTTCAACAGGCTTTGTCCTGTTTTTCCAGGCATGTAATTCCTATCAAACAAGATGAAGATTTCAACATTTCATACTTTATTTTACCCAATGCACTGTTTTATCAGCAATTCTCTTACATGGCTTGTGTGAGCTTCACAGTTTAAAATTTTCTTTTCTGAGGAATCATTTATTTAAAGAAAAATAAAAAACCCTTCTGCAGCTTACTTCCACTGTAGATCTTTTTAGTATGTAGGTTTGCCCATTACATAGGTGGTGTTATTCTGCAGACATACTTATGTATGAGTGTACCCTTCTGCTATGATAGTAATTGGTTCATAGTCGCCTACTATGTTTAAAGCCCCTTGCTGTACTTTTCAAAAGTTTCTTGGCTAAGTTATTTTGAATGTAAAACTGTTTGTATTTGCTTTATAATGTTGGTTAATGTATACATAAGGTAAGTCTAGAGTGGAAAAGTAGAAATATACCTTTCAGTTGAGTCTACCTCAGATTATAATTCTTGAAAACTATGAGCCTATCACCAGATCATTTCAACAAAAACACTTTCTATAAGAATATATGTGAATTTAACGTATTAATGCATGGTACTTACTTGTAAATGCCCCCACACTGCAAGGATTAAATGTTCATTTTGGTCTGGGGAACTGTAAAAAGCAGTTTTACTTACATGAACCTGTTTTCCACAGGCTTCCTTCCACACTGTTAGACTGGCCCCTGTAGCTTATGTTTGCCAATGCTTTGGCAGTCACATGTCCTCTAACATCAATAAGTAAAGTGTAGAGCACATAGCTCTGCACCAGACATTAGTATGCCAAGGGACAGTCCACCGCCGGAGTGTAGGGAAGTTGAGGAGCGTTCCAGCTGCTGGAGGAGCAGAGAATCGAATGAGCAAAATTGATTTTCCTCACCTCCTATACCTAATCTCACATTTAACCCTTATAGTGCATGGACATCCCCATTGCAAAGGAGGATTTTTACTTTGCTTTAAAGCAAAATTAACTGCTAACTTTTTTTCAGTATGTACTTCTGGTATAACGTCGTACTGTATTCCCTGTTGTTTCAGCCTTAAAAGTTTTCTTTTTCCCGTTTCATCTTGCTCCCTTCAGGGCTGGTCCAACCCTCCTTTCCCTTGCAGGTTCCTATAGAGCCATCCCTGCATAACTTTCGGGCTCCTGGCCAGTTGTGCGCATCCATTAAAACACACATTCTCACAGCAAGCCACTTTGCTCCTCCAAAGTCATTGAAGGACAGCTACTAGCATCTGCGCTGCCCCCTTGTTGGCAATACTCAGTGCATGTGCTCATCAACAGGAAATTCTGGGAAGCTGCACTGAGGGACCTGGAGCCAGTGGCAGTGTTTGATATAAGACATTGATTTTTTGGTTTACCTGTAAAATCCTTTTTCTGGAGTTCATCACAGGACATAGAGCATCTTAAAATCTATGATAATAGGACTATGCTGCTATCTTCTGCTGACTGTTCACGGAACAAAAAAAATGACAGTAAAACCCCTTCTAGGCATAATACATCCCAGCTAAGCAAGGCTTTAATTTTTGTAGCACTCTATGAACCACAAAGAAAGGGGGATGGGATCTCTGTGTCCAGTGATGTAAAGGATTTTACAGATACATCAAAACTTCCACTATATTTATTTTACAAAACTGAACACAGAGCATCATAATATCCATGATGAAATGGATGTCCCAAAGAACGGAATATGAGGCGAGGGCAACACTTAAAGAGGAAGTAAACCCTAATGGGTTTACTTCCTCTTTGTCTCCCTGCAAAAGTAAAGCATAATGGGCTACTATGCATCGAATAGTAGCCCATTATGTGTCACTTACCTGATACATGAGCCATCGATGTCACCACTGTCCCCTGTAGTCCGGAGCGTCCATCTTCTTCCAGGTATCGCTGCTCCGGGCACTCACAGCGCCGGAGCAGTGATGACCTCACTCCTGCGCATGTGCACGGGAGCCGCCAGCAGCGGAATGCTGCTAACGGCGATAGTGCGCCTGCGTGCCGCTGTGTACGACAGCTGTCACTGTCTTTTACTAAATATCGCCTAAACCGTGTAGGTTTAGGAGATGTTTCTTGGACCTACAGGTAAGCCTTAATCTAGACTTACCTGTAAGTCAAAGTGGTTTGTAAGGGTTTAAAACCACTTTAAGACATTAGCAAATAAAAAAATAAAAAAATAAAATGAAGCCTTGCCTAGCTGAGAGGGATTATGCATAGGAGGGGATTTCCCATCATTTTTTGCCAGTGTCCAAATATTTGAAGGTGGCAGCATAACCCGATTGTCATGGATATGCAGATGCTCTGTGTCCTGTGATTGTGCCCCAATATGAATTTAATTATGTGTTGGGGGTCTTACTAAGGTGCTTATTTAACACACGTGAGAGCTAGTAATTCTACTTTAAATTTTACCCAACCCCTGCACTCCTCATTTGCTCCATGCAGGCTCCAGAAGCAAGGAAAACAAGACCTCTGGAATTTCCAAACCAACTTATACAGGGATGAGGACTTTTTCCCCATCCTCATCTCCATCTCCATGTATAAGTGCTGGACCAAACACCAGGCACCAGCACCTTCATGTGAGAAAAGAAGGAGTAAGTCACATGCTCCCTACATACCTGGAAGTGCCTAGTGTTTTTCTTCAATCATCTATTAAATTATGGTCATTCAGCACACAAGAGAAAAAAAAAAGAGAAAATAAATCAACGAATTCCCCCATCCATGCTAACCGCATGCATGAGGGACTCTCCACTGTAGGCTATTGTATTCAGGCTTTCATGGCATCTGCTGGCACTGTTCAAAGTGAATACATCAGATTGGATGCAGTCACTGTGCAGCTGATAATTTCCACACGGCTTAGTCAATTTTTAAATAGAAATAATCAACATTCAGTTAAGTGTGAAATAAAACTACATTAGAGTTGATGTAAACCCTCACATATACCCAGTGAAATGAACAGCTTCAGATGATACACAGGGATGAAACAAATCTCCATACATAAATGTTACATGTATATCTTCATTTTTATATACTGGTTAGAAAGTGCACATTGTGTTAGGATATTTTCTCTTCCTGGTTAGCACTGCAGTGAAGCCTGGACATACAGCCAAGACAGCTCCTCATAGGTAGAGACTTTCAGCTCTGTTTATTGAATCATTCAGGGCTCTGCTAATTTATAGCACATGCCCCAACACACAACTCTGGCTGCTTTTATCATATGTGTGCAAGAACTTGTCAGGGGTTAGCAGGCTAATAACAGAAGAACGGAGCAGGAGACAACTACGGGACATAGTGCTTTGAAGAGAGAGAACAAAACACTGCAGATATATGTGCCTAGTTCAAATTTCAAGAATTGGGTTTACATCCACTTAAATTTCTTTTATTCACATTGATAAAGAGTGTTACATAATCTGGCAGTGAGTAAACAGTTATTCTTAAAATGTATGCTACCCCCAATGTTTATTATTCCTGAAATGTTCTTGCATGAAAAGGTATCCTGTTCTCTTTGCATTGCTTCCTTTGTGTGAAATGTCCCTGTGTGTCCTTGTCACTTATGGTTCCAGAGCTGTGCCATGTCAAGCTGACACGATTTCCTATAGATGCCAATGTTAAAAACCAGGAGCAGTGCCATGTCAAGCTGACCAAGATTTCCCATAGACGCCAATGGT